>NC_079212.1:98023293-98288293 GCF_029633865.1 Lampris incognitus | reverse complement strand
ACCACCTGACCCTTGAGGTGCAGCAACTAGGACAGTGCCAATCCTCCTTATCTTAATGGCATCCACCGCTATCGCTTGAGCAGAAGGCACAATCGTCCCTCTCTGTCTTTTTTATCAGCAAAACCACCTCCCTCCTTTATACCAACCTGCCAGCCACTCTATTTGACACCCTAACCAACGCACACACACACACCCCCGCCCTCCTCCATCTCATTCCCTAGCTGATTTTTCACTCTCTGTTACTATCTCATTTTCATTGTGCTTTTTCACAATCTTACCCAATCAACATTTATTCTTGAGAATTTTGTCAAAGGCCTTGCTTCTGGCACAAATAAGAAATGCTTGCTATGGTATGGTACCATCCACTCATAATACATTAACCAGATCTAGGAGAAAAAATAAATATTCTTAGTTTTCCATAGGACAACATGTGCACAAACAACAAGCAGTGAAAAACAAATAAGGTGAAAATGTGTCTTGGCTATGGTTTTGTATTCTTTTGCTTGCTTTAACATAACACTAAGATTCAATAACCACATTGTGACGATCGCTACCTTGCAACAGGGGATTCAAGAGAGTAATTTTAGGTCAGGTTAAAAAAAGAAAAAAAGAGAGATGAATGACAAGCAACAGATTGTGCACATTTCCCATTTAAACCTTTACTTTTTTCCCCATGTAAAACCACAAACTCATTCTTTGGAAAGTTTCTCAGGATGCAATGATGTATTCGCATTGACTGCAAGAATCTATTAGTTCAGCTTTATTGCAATTTCACCACTGTTTGTTTGACCTCTTGTTATATAGTAATTCATCCATATGTGTCACAGACTCCTCTTACTGGAGTTTACATGCTCACGTTTTCGTGGGTTTCCTCCAAGGCCATCTATTTCTTTCTGCTGTCCAAATACATGCATGTCAGGTGAAATTCTGTGTCATGTCAGGTTTCCGCTTCCAGTGTGGGGAGATGGCGTCGAGAATTCATGTTTGCAGCAGCCTCACCCAGTACCAGAGTGGGAAGATGGCGGTGCAAACTTTCGCTTGCGGTGGCCTCACCCTCCATGTAGTGTCTATGTCCACGTCTGCGTCTAAGTTTGCTTTGTCTTTGTTTGACGGCTGGGAGAGTTGGTGCTGGATCGGCTGGGAGAGCTTGGTCTGCTGTGTCCTGTGGGCCCAGGGACCATGGCCCTGATCAGTGCTGCGCCCAAAGAGGTAACACCAAGAGCGGTCTGACAGGATGCGGAAGCAGGGCAGGCTAAGCTAACTGCTAGCCCATGCAGACCAGCAGTTCTGATAACACAGAGGGTGCTCTGGCGGTGGCCTCGCCTAGTGTTCTGTGTTTTAGTTTCGTCGTGTGGAGTGTGGGGAGGTGCTCGAAGGTGTCTGACTGGGAGAGCCGGCGTTTGATCAGCTGGGGGAGCTTGGTCTGCTGCATCTGGTGGGCCCAGGGACCACGGCCCTGCCGGAGTTGCATCCGAGGAGAAAATACCAAGGGCCGTCTGACAGGACGCGGAAGCGAGGCAGGCTAAGCTAACTGCTTGCCCATTCAGACCGGCAGTTCCGACAGTCATCCTGGCTGGTGTTTGTTCTCCGGACAATGGAATTTTTGGACTGTGTTGCACTGAGTGGACTGTGTTGTTAAAAAATTTTTTAATGCTTTGTGCTCTCTGTTTTTGTATGTTTTTGGTGGTGTTGTTTTTAGGAAATTTGGGATGTGTGTTTTTGTCTTTTGTGTCGCACTGCTGTGGGCTGGGGGAAACGGAACTTAATTTCTTTTTTTGTACGCAAGTACATGAAAGAAATGACAATAAATTGCTCCTGATTCCTGATGCCTGAAATGGAGACTCTTAATTGGCCCATACTATTAATGTGAGCTCCTATATGTTGGTGCTGTAAAGGACTGGGATTCTGAACAAGTTGTCTGCCTCCCTACCAGCCACAATATGTTTGGTTAGGCTCCAGGGGCTGGATGGATGAATTGATGGATGGATGGATTCATTCATGTCATCATGCACTGTCTGTGGGAAGTGTAGGGAAACCTGATTCTCAGCAGTCCCGTTGTGTGCCGATTTCTGCGTTGATCAGACTACTTGTCCAGTCCAACTGATAAACCTGACACTATTTTGAATACAAAAATGTCCATCCATAAAATAAGTCAGTTTCAAACATATTTTTTAAATCATCCATCAGATATTCTGTGCTTGTGGCAGGTGTAATACAGGCGTAGCTGGAGGTATTTTCTGAAGCCTGCAGCACAGTGGCCCAGTGGTTAGCACTGTTGCCTCACAGCAAGAAGGTCGTGGGTTCGAACCCCAGGCCGTCCCAGGTCCTTTCTGTGTGGAGTTTGCATGTTCTCCCTGTGTCTGTGTGGGTTTCCTCCGGGTGCTCCAGTTTCCTTCCACCATCAAAAAGACATGCATGTTAAGGTTAATATTCCTGTCTGTACCCCTGAGCAAGGCAATGGAAAGAAGAACTGGAGTTGGTCCCCGGGCACTGCAGCTACCCACTGCTCCTATACAATAGGATGGGTTAAATGCAGAGAATTAATTTCATTGTAACCTGAACAACAACAAAATAAAGTGACTTAAAAAAAAGAACCCTACGAGGATCCAAAGGAGTTTGCACATCTGAATGGATAATGTATAGCCAAATACCACTGGGGTCAATTGTGGTCATTTCCAAAAGCTGCTAGTACTGCTGAGGTTATGGAACGAAGACCACGGGTTTGTAGCCACAGCTGCAGTGCTTGAAATTCACAACTTTACTGGTAAAACCAGTGTGTTTAGTTACAAGGCCTTGGTCAAGGTTAAAAGGAGTTCATTTATGTACAAGTTATATTATAATGAAATAATGGGAAATGAAATCAGCATAGATAGATAGCCAATAGATTCCCTGGCCATAAAAATTCATTTTCTAGAAGTTTGTGTTATCCATCCATCCATGCATTATCTATACATGCTTAATCCAATTCAGGGATGCAGGGGTCTGGAGTCTGTCCCAGCAGGCACTGGACAGAAGGCAGGGAGACACCCTGGACAGGTCAGCAGTCTTGCTGATCATGTTTTATACAAGCCACAAAAAAAGTCATTTTCTGCCGCTCTGATGGCCGAGCGGAATGAACCGCCGTTCTTGCAGTCCGTTCGTCATGTGGCTGGGAGGTTCGTAACCCAGACTCGCCGTAACCGGTCACGGCCAGAGCGTCCACGGGGTAAGGCGTTCATTAGGCCACCCTTACCCGAGGGATAGTGGGTGTGGATCGGTGTAGTGTTCGGGTATTCGTCGCTCTCCAGCGACCCCTCTAGCTCATCCGGTCGCCTGCAGCCAAGCAACCGAAAGCATTCTCCCTACATCTCCTTCGCGGCCTGAGGGTAACGCAATCCACGCTAGTCTAGTCAGTTAAGGCAAAATGGCTGCAAAAAGTCATTCACATTTGAGCCTATGTTTTTCTGTTAATTTAGAGTCCAATAAAGAAAAAAATGCAAGGAGCCCAAAATTTTAGGTGGGGGAAGTCTCTGAAATGGCCACGCCCACTTTTTAGGCCTGGAAATCAGTATCTCGGCTCCTGAATGTCGCAGAGAGCTGATCATGGGCTCAAAAGAAGCAGAAGCACCACATTTATATAAGCATTATGAACAAACATATACCCCAAAACCTTTACTTTTTCAGATATTTTAAGAAAACTAATTTTTACTGGTCACGTTTCACGTATCAGCTCCTGAAGGTTGTAAAAAGCTATATTTGACATGAATCTCATTCGCTGCCTATGTTATAAAGCATGAAGCACAATACACACACGAATCATGAGTTTAGAAAATATCTTAGTTGTCTGTGGTTCTTCTTATCACTTGGGATGTAATGCCGCCTCTGACCACAATTACAAATTGGCGCTGTTTGTTTATCAAGTGGTTGATTCTACAGGAAAGGAAGCAGAAGTGCACATGTTTCAGTAAAGCTAGTTTACTGTAAACATTTGCCAAAATATGACATGCATGCCTCATCTGGCCTTCATATCAGTGAGTTAATTTGTTCCTGACCTCGTGGATGGATGGTAAGGAACAGTGTTGTTTTATTTTTGTATGTTTACCTTGTAAAACATTATTTTCACCTTAGCTCATATGTGTAGGCCTAACTAGCCTTGCAAGCATGACTTGCTCGATACACTCGACAGCACAGTTGCACAGTTGTAGTATTTGGCTAAGGCATTACCTACTTTTGGACAGTTGGTGTTTGTGTGTCTGCTTGCTCTACACATGTTGGTTAATTTTGGGCATTTTTAGTTGGCTGGTATGAAAGGGTGAAAGTATTTGTAGTAACAACACTTTTATTATGCTATATTTGGACACACTTTTATTGGACTATATTTTGTATCTATGCAGAAGAATAAATAACATTGTTTATTGCATGCTATTTTTGTGGGAGGGTGGATGTATTGTGCCATACCAGTGAAACATCACTCTGTTACAAACTTGTGTACAGAAAAATCAAGTTTAAATTAGTTCTGATTTTCCATGATCAGATGATCCCCCATCCTAACTATGGAACTAGGGAACAAGACCCTGTGCATTGTCTGCAAGGTTAGTTTTCACGTGTGTGCTTCAGTAGTATAATGTTTATGACATCAATGAGTCCAACAGTGTTAGTTTTCATGCGTATTCCTTCAGTAATGTAATGTTTATGACAGCAATGAGTCCAACATTTCATTTCTAAATTCATGACAGGAATCTGGTGGAAGGGACATAACTGCTGTCACAGCTCCTAAGCTGCTTCACCAAGTAAAACTGTTTGAGGAATCCGGACTGATCACCAATGATGCGGATATCAATCTTTCACAGAGACTGTCAGCTGTCAATGCAGAAACTTTACAGGATGGATATAAAATCCACAAGAGTTGCTATGATCGCTATAATAACAGCCATTTCAATTGTGCGAAGGATCGTAAACGGAAAAGAGAACTGGACCTTGCAGATCACCAGACTATTGGGGCAAACACACGAGCAAAGGCTGGGCCTAGTCTTGCGTTTGGAGCCGAACTTTGCTTCTATTGTGAAGAGCCAGCCATTGAGAACCCTCGGAAGAAGGACAAATCAGAACCATTGTTAGCTGCTGCGGGAAAAGAAAAGTCAGCAAAACATGTGAAGGATTTCACAGACAATCTAGAGATGATGGCCAAAGTCCTGAATGATGGCAAAATACTCAGATTACTTGAAACTGATGTTAGATCACGGGAGTTATTCTATCACAGGAAGTGCCACTCAAGATACCGTAACAGGTGAGCCAGCACAACATACCCTTTTAAGTTCAATTCTTAAGTTGAGCTATAGTCGGGCCATATATATATATTTTAATAATTTGATTATTTCTTCTTACTAGATACAGTTCAGCGAGCTGCAGGATAAAGCAAGAAAGAACTTCATCACAGAACTCCCCAGACATGATCCAGTATGCTGAATATATCGCCATGGAGGAAGTAGGGAACTTCATTGATGACAGCTCAGAAAATGTTTTTGATCTTCACAAACTCGAGAATATTTATCTGCAGAAAGTTGAAGATTTGGGCTTCGACCGGCCCAAATCTCACTCTACACGATTTGCTGAGAAACTCTCGAACAGCTGTCTGGACATAAATGTAGTGCAGAAAGAGACAGGGGCACATCACAGGGTTATTAAGAAGGGTAGTTTGGACAATGTAAAACAGCCTGCTACAACTCCCTTGTCCCCCTGTCATTGAATGGGGTTGGACTACCGAAGGAGAGGAACTCTTCGTCAAGTGGAGCACAGTTTCCACAAGAGATACATTGTCTCAAGTAACAGGGGTGTGTAGTTGCAGATCTAATAAGTGTACCTCATGTTCTTGTGCTGGCAGAGGGATGAAATGTCTCATTTATTGCAAGTGCCTCAGCAAGTGTTTGAATCCAGTCTGATGGGATGTGTGAGGTTAAAGTAAAGATTTTTTTGGACCTCACATGGTTTGCTTTGTTTCTTTGGTGGTTACTGGGTTCCTCCTCTTATAACAAAGAGTCAACTTGAATACTAGCACTCCATGAGTAGATGTAACACTTTTACTCAAACAAACTGTATAGCCTTCTTGCACAGATTTGGCTAAAGTTGATTGCATGCTGCTGATCAATTCAATGGAAAAAAGAACATGTTCATGAATAGCTCAAAACGTGAAGGTTTTAGGGCATACAGTATATTTGTTCAGAGCACTAATATAAATAGTTATTTCCACATCTTTTGAGCCCAATATCAACTCGGGGCAACCTCCGAGAGCTGAGCCTGAGATATAGTCCCAGGGCTAAAAAGTGGGCGTGGCCATGTATGTGACCAGTGAAAATTAGTTTTTTGTAAATACCTGAAAAAGTAAAGGTTTTGGGGTATATGTTTGTTCATAATGCTTATATAAATGTGGTGCTTCTGCTTCTTTTGAGCCCATGATCAGCTCTCTGCGACATTCAGGAGCCGAGATACTGATTTCCAGGCCTAAAAAGTGGGCGTGGCCATTTCAGAGACTTCCCCCACCTAAAATTTTGGGCTCCTTGCATTTTTTTCTTTATTGGACCCTAAATTAACAGAAAAACATTGGCTCAAATGTGAATGACTTTTTGCAGCCTTGACCCCATGTTTGCCCTTAACTGACCAGACTACGCGGGGCTTCAGCGTGTAGAATAGCGAGAGCAGCGACACGAGTTTGAAGGAAGCTGGTGTTACGACCATCTCCTTCCTGTGGAAACGTGAGCCAGGGGAGTTATTCAACAAGATTTCCGGCCACTGCCATTGAGTTAATTGGGTGGGATAAGGGGGAAAACTAGAAATAAAATTATAAAAAAATCATTTTCTTATGTAACCCCCTATCATATTACAATAGTTCATTTACATTTATGGGTACTTGTGCCTAATTCGGTACTGTCATTTTAAGAGACCGTGACCCTACGTCAGGCTTGCTGGGCGGTACTCTTGTGCATTACTTTCTATGCGAGCTGGCAGGTCACCAGTCGTTACCGTGATTGCAAGCCTGAACATTTTTATTTCTTATATTAGCGAACTGGTGTTTGGACACGGCCCACAACCTAGCCATTAACGTTGCGTCTTCCCACCATTCTACTTTGGGACCGGATGTGGTCAGCGGATTCATCCGTCCTAAATCGTCCATCATTGACTGCGTAGCGCCTCCTGTTGGCGAACTCGATGAACTGTGAGCCAGGAAACACCACGGATTTATTCAAGTAAGACTGTTCCAGTAGCCATTCACTTCCTGGATTTATTCAAGTAAAACTTCCAGTTAAGGGCCCCAACGAGATATCTCCTTTTGTTTATTATTTTGTTTATTTGGGTGTTGTGCACAACAGGTGTATTGCAGTGCTGCAAATTATCAGTGTATAATTCATACTTGTATTTTGCATATATATATATATATTGTATTTGCGAACCATCATATGAATATTGGTACTGTTATTCCCTATCTACATCTATCTAAAGTATAATTCCATGCAACTCTACTTACCTTGTGCCTCGTCCAGATTATTCACACACAGTCAACTCATACTATACCTGACCTTGAGGTAAAATTCTGTCCTTATTAAAGAAGGGTTACACTGACTTCCATAATATCATGGAAATTATATGTCACCGGTATCTTCTAACCTTGGAAAAGTCAAGTCACCATCCTTTTTGATATGTTAAAATTTCAAATGCTAATTTCAGTGTGTTGTGATCTACTCAGCTAACAGCTCTGATTAAATCTGTTTTCTTGACATGTTACTAAAAAAAAGGACAATCCTTTCTTCCTCGCTGTACACCACACCCACACACAGAAATACTCTTTTACATGTCCAAAGTTCCTGGCCAGAAGTGAAATCACTGGGTTAACATGAATCTAAGGGTAATAAAGATATGAACAAACTTGATATAGTATATTGAAATTCAGAGAGATGTCATAAGGAAGACTGGCTGCTCTCAGCAGGAAATGAAGCAGAATCAAAGTTGTGAGGGGTTCCTGTACCCCAACCAAAAAGCCAGATCTAATCCAGGCTTTAATAGTCATATTATTTATACTCCCAAAACTAGTAATATCAAGCATGTAGTAGTGCTTCAGAGCCATCCCCTTTAAAGTACACATTCAAAGACCCACTACTGGTCACCTTTAAGAAGAATCGAATAGAATAGAAATCATAAGGACAGAGTGGTAAATTTGCCAACCTAAAACGAAGAAGAATGTGAAATCCAGACATCTGTGTTTTATAGATAGATAGATAGATAGATAGATAGATAGATAGATAGATAGATAGATAGATAGATAGATAGATAGATAGATAGATAAAGTGAAACATCCTATTCCCTCAAAGAGTATATCACAGAACACTGAAGCTCCTTCAGAAGACACAATATGACCAATCCCATCCCCAGACACTTTAAAATTAACCCAACTTCCCCCTCCTTCCTTATTGGCAATGAACAATTTGAACCCAATCAAAGAGGTGATAATAATGTCTGACTCCAGGATATCCGAATGAGGATTTAATAATCAAAAAGTTACTGTAGCGTTTCCTGTCTGTTTGGCTTGCATTCAACCAGCAAGGGTACATGATAGCAATCACATACTGTCAAGGACTGAGTAGCGTTTTCGGCTGCATATCACAGTCATGCCCTCTTGTTAGCTGTTGACCTCATCGCCTTTCATTCTTTTAGCAAATTTCATGGTGTTGTGTGTGTGTGTGTGTGTGTGTGTGTGTGTGTGTGTGTGTGTGTGTGTGTGTGTGTGTGTGTGTGTGTGTGTGTGTGTGTGTGTGTGTGTGTGTGTGTGTGTGTGATTTGTCTGAATCTTTTCATTCAGCTTGGACCGCGGATACAAATTACACGCTGAAAACAACTTAATTGTCCTGTTAGCTATAAAGCACACTGATATGTATTGACATTTCATGTGCAGACAATCTATTGGCTGCTCGTTCCATTATCTTTTATTTCGTTGATGGATTTTATAATGTTAATTGTACTCAAACAAACTTTTGTATGTACTTTCATGATGAAAGGTTTAAAAGCATGTTGCTAATTCCCTGTACTGTAAATGTTGCTGGAATCTCTTATTCCATGAACTTTACTTGCGGGTGAAGCTGTGCCAGAATACAACCACAGCTGTACTTGCTGAGGGTCCCATGCTCTAGTGAGATTACCCCTATCCATTAAATGAAAATGTTGTGTCCCTATGATTATGAAAAAAATAGCCTTTGCGCTTCAATGCAATGTTAATAATCTGCTAAATAGCTAATAATGACATGTTTGGAGTGATTCTCTTCTTTTTTTAAGAGTAATTCTTCTCTCTTTCTTTTTTTTTCTTCTTTTTTGTTTTGTTTTTGTTGTTGCAGTGTCTGCTATCTGTCCCTAATGAATGATGAAGCATTCCGGCAACAGGCAGTAATTGCTTGGAGCCCAACAGCGGGGGAGTAATTACAGGGACAAGGAGGAGTATATGACTTCTTGACTGGCACCGTTAAATGGTAATAGGCTGCAACTTCACACTACTGTGGTCAGCTAATCACACTGGACTGGCTTTGACACCTCTCAATGCAAATGGACCGTGACTGGAATACAGAACACCAGCTCGCCCCCAGTTCTGCACCATTCGCTCCACAGGGTACTGTGGATATTCATTATGACTGCAACCCTCTGCCACCTGCAGGGCTATAATTAGTGCCACTATGGATGGGCAGGTTCAGCTATGAATAAACTAATCTTATCCAACCACACAACGCACCATAGATACATCTAAATATCTATTTTATTATATGTTGTTTCATCGTGATGACACAAAATAACAAAATGTACACCTCACTCAAAACCATCCTCATCAAATCATCATTCAATAAATATTCATATTGGCATTCAATAAAAGCACTTCCTCTATTACCCTTATTTGTCTGATAGTGCATAGGGGCCTGCAATTATTCATGACAAAGGCTATTAGAAAGTAGAGTGCTACAGCTTTGTATTTTTCATGCCATGTTGCCTAGTATGATATCCAATCACTCGAGTGTCACCCTGTATCACCAAAATGCTTTATAAATCCATCCAAAGAGGACTTGAAAAAGTACAATGGGAATACAAATATGTTTTCCCAATTTATAAGAACATTACATTTTAGGCCTTATATAATCCCATTCCCAGCAAATACCTTGAAAGACTTGATATCTTTATCCAAGCTCATTAAATGTGTCACAGTTTACATATAATACAACCATGAATTTGGGATTTTTCTAAATAAGATCATTCCACCTCCTTATATGAAGCGCCTCAGCATACTGTAGCGAATTCGGGGGACAACGCAACCACAGGAACTGCCGCGGCCGGGACGCGAACCCGTATTGCCCGCACCGCAGGACGCATCGCTAACCGCTAGACTAAAAGGTCAGACCCGCGAGCCTACTAATCCGTGCACATTTCACTACCCCCCCCCTCCCCTCATCAGCTCCTTCACGCCTCAGGGCGCCTACGCTTCCGATGGCCTTACGGTCGCTCCATCCCAATTCTGACACCAATTTAGCGAATTCGGGGGACAGTCCGAGATACCGTCGCCACAGCCGGGACGCGAACCCGTATCTCCTGCACCGCAAGCGACAACGTTAACCAATCGACTAAATGGGTCTGACCCGTTAGTCAAGGACCAAAGTGTCTGCTTATCCATGCACGTTACAATACATTATGGACGGTAGGATTCATTTGAGAGCTGGCTTTGAGCTCATTATTCAGTGTAATAAATTATTTTTCCTTCACTGGTGTGTCATATGAATTAGACTGTGAGAACCATTTCCACTTTTGAGAGTTGTGCATTGATACCACAAGAGAGCAATCCATTAACTTTAACCCTGAGCGGCAATGACACCATCTCTTTTTGGGGAAGTGAGGGTTGCGGGGTCACCATGTTTGATTGGCACGTCGCATTTTTTTGAAATCGCCAGAGCATTTAACTCCCCTGATGCCCCTCCGTTTAGAGATCAGTCGGTCAACAATTGCCTTTCTTCAGTAAATTAACCCTTAACATGTGAGAGACTATTACAATGACATGGGAGCATGTGCAAAGGCCCAGGCCAATCTCTGTTGTTCAACGTGACATTCTGCAAGCTGAGGAGGCCGCTGGCCCTTTAAATTCCGGCCCAGGGAATTGTGGGTAATTTGTCTCTAGCCAATCGGCTTCACGTTGTCAACACGTCTGTAGTGTTTGGATTTGCAGAGAACCTGAATTACTTGAAGTTGTAGGTTTATTGATCAACTTAAGATGTCCTCAACCGACCCACTGAGTGTTTTGCGAGCGCGTAACAGAGACTTGTTGATGCAGCTGGAGCAACTAACAGAGAGATTACGAAATCTGAGCCGCTCCCGAAACGCTACGTTCAGCGACGAGAAGTTCCCGGAGGAGGACCGCGCACCTCCAGAGACGCTAACACTGACGGACGGCGATCGTGGCACCGCAAGGGCGGCCCTCACCAGAGCCACCCTGTCGTCAGAAGCTGAAAGTGAGACAAGATGTGCATTTTTTCCCCCAGCTTCATTTAAATCAGCATTTACAGTAAAAAAAAAAAACATCGTCACAACTCAACACATATTACAATCGTGTTCACGTATTCACAGCATCACTAAGGAGTCAGTGGGGGGGGGGGGGACGATTAAGAAATAAAAACATGGCGGTACCTAAACATGAACACAGGGCTACACATGACAAAAAAGACACATGCCATTTCTAATGAAGGTGTTGTGACTAATTGTTTATAATGTACTAATTTACTAATTTATCGCACCGCGTATGTGTAATAACGCTTGGCGGGACAAGTCAATGGGTAGGACGTTGGCATGATGTAATGACGTTAACGTCATTACATCAAAACCGCCTGTAAATGGAAAAAAACAAAACAAATTATTCCTCTTTTTTCCGCCAGATACATATACAGGGCGGGAAGACACCCGGTGTGCCATTCCCACGCCGTCCGGGATCCAAAAAGAAAGAGCTTCTAATAATCAGGCAGTCTCTTCGCAACTTGTAGAAGACGGTAATGGACGTCCTGCAGCTCATATCAGACCACGGGACACAAGAGCCGACCCCAAGTCAATTCTTCTGAATCGTGACCGGAAACAGGTGGGTAAGAGTACCATAAGACGACCTGTTCAATTTATTATCTTGGAAAGGTTTGTTGTGTGCGTTTATAAATGGCACGGTACCCGAGATTCACCGATCTAGATTTTTCCTGGGGAAAACCCCCTCCGGAAATGGCTGTGTGTTTTTCATTTCACCGCTAGATGGTGCTTTAAACTCACAAACACGAAAAATGGACACGGCTGTCGCAATAGACTGTTCTGAGACTGGATTATTCTGCGGTCTCCTTTGTAGAAGAAGATTGAAAGTAAAGTCAAATTCCAACATCCTGAACAGGAAGACGAGTTGTTCTCGGACAGGCATCGTTTGCAGCCCTTACTTGGATATGACTGGATAGCAGGTACTTATTTTTTGGCTCCGTCTTTTACACACATCAGAATCAGTCATCTTTATTTGGCCATGTATATGTTAACATGTACATGGAATTTGTCTATAGTTTAGTGGCTCTGCATGTACCTACATAAGATAACAATACAGCAATCTTCAGGAGTATATACAAGGAATGACTATACAGGTGAAACAGGCAGGCAATAGTACTATGGTGCAGAGTGCAAAAATACTGGAATAAATATGTTAGCAGGTTACTTTATATATACATGAGGTAGGTGGACATGACAGAATATGCATGTAAACATACAATTTACAGTATATACAATGTGCTTAGATTTATTATGGCAATATTAATTCATCAGAGTGACTGCCTGCAGAAATGAATGAATGAATGCCTTTATTTGTCATGGCACAGCTGTCCAATGAAATTAAATGCAACTCCCGAGTGGTAAAAACAAGATATAAAAAAAACACAAACCTAAAATCAAATATATATACAAACAGACAAAATACTAATAGAAACACATTTGCAGCACAAGAAACTTTTCTTGTGTGTGTGTGTGTGTGTGTGTGTGTGTGTGTGTGTGCGTGCGTGCGTACATACATACATACATACATACATACATACATACGTTGCTGGTTGTCCATCGTATCCGATGATGACCATCTTCTCCTATTTGTGAGTCCTTTGGTGGCTGAATAATCCAATCCTTGATGCACAGTTGCAGTTGCAGACCGGGCATGTAAAAGTAGTGCTGGGGGCAGGGGTAGCTTTACAGACGTGCCTCTTCACACGCTTTGCTACACGGTGTTGTGTGTGCTGGTTTTCCATATACTTCACTCCCTGTGAGATGTGAGAGCGCAAGATGGTGCAGCAGGAGGGAAGTTCCTCCAAAGAAGAGATATGTATGTATGTATGTATGTATGTATGTATATATATATATATATATATATGTGTGTGTGTGTGTGTGTGTGTGTGTATACCGACACATAATTTGAAATGTCTATGTTTTGTCTCCAAGGAATCCTGGACACAGAGAGCTCATTGATTGAACACTCTGAAGAGTTTTACAATGAACTACAGGTTTTTCGATCACTCAATAAAGATGAGTGTGTCCACAGCCAACAGGAAAGGTGAGTGCTTCTCACTTGATTGAGTTGTGGTTAATTATGTCTGTCAAGATTATTTCCCTTCTGACTGATGAATATGTCCTTAATTGACTAATAAATGGTCTTCCCATTAGAATTTCAGAGGAGTCCTATTCAATCCCACCACTGTTGATGGACAAGGATTGCCTAGAGACCAACGTCGACACTCACCAGTGTAAAAGGAGTACTCTCACTAACTAGCTTAGTCCCTCTTTTTTTTGTTTTTTTTGTTTTTGTTCAAGAGCTTGAGTAATTCTCCTGTCTCTATCTTCTCCTTTTGTTAAGGCACGTTCTGTTATAGGATCAATAGCAGATTGTTCCCGGTCCCGCTGGATTCTCAGGAGTGTTGTGCTGTGTGCAAAAAGCCCAAATCCATTCACCCCCACACTACTACAGAACCAGCTTTGATAAGGTGATGATGACATTATAACATGTGCTCACTACTCTCCCTACAATTAAATCAGTTGTTAAACATGTTCTCTTTTAGATATGCTTAAGTTCCTTGTTTGTTTTGTATATCAGGGTCAGCATTCCACGTTCCACTCTCTTGCCAGCATACAAGTACAAAGCCCATCGCCGATGCAGCTTTGACCCCTCTGATAGTTTGGGATTACCATCGGTGAGTGTGACCTGTTGGTGATGAGGATAGCCATTGCCGAAATGGTTTAGATTTTCATCCCTTAATTATATGTACCATTATCAATTTCTGAGTTTTGCTTACTGCATTCACTTTGTATTCATACGCGGTCTTGGTCTTTTATCCATCTCCTGCTCCAACTGCAAAACAAAAGGTGACCATGCCTTTGCAGTTTTAGCCCCAACCTCTGGAATAATCTTCTCTGATCTATTAGAGTTGCTGAATCTTCGAGCTGTTTTAAGTGGCTTCGAAAAACCCATCTGTATAGGCAAGCCTTTTTATAGATCCCCATCTCTGTCTTTTGTTTTGGTTCATTTTTAGTTTGGTATGTTTCTCATTGTGGCATGTTTTATATTGGAATTTCCAACCATCCATCCATTATCCAAACCACTTATCCTGCTCTCAGGGTCACTGGGATTCTGGAGCCTATCCCAGCAGTCATTGGGCGGCAGGCAGGGAGACACTCTGGACAGGCCGCCAGAATTTATTTTATTGGTTTATTTATATTTTTCGTGTGTTTGTGAAGCACTTTTGTAGCTGTGTTTTTTGAAAAATGCTATATAAATAAAGCTTTACTTACTTACTGTGAAAGGAAATATTTCTCCAGGGCTGTGTGTATGGTCCTGTGCACTCTTTCCCTGGAGGGCTAGCGACACCTTCCAAAGACAGAGTCCATTGTACGTTTTACTGACCCAATAATTGCCCCTTCTTCGTGAATCTCTTGACATGTTATGTTTGATGCTCTCCAGCACTGTCTAGCTGGCTGGCTGAATACAGGACAGACCACCGTTTCACAGAAAAGCAACCTGGATCTAAGGAGCAATTTACATGTTAAGACCAGTACTGAGCTCCCCTCGCCAGAACCTCAGCACAAGGAACAGCTGGTAAGACAGCCCATGCTTTGTGTCTTAACATTACACTGGTCTCGAAATTGGGAAAAGTTCAGGTTATCATGGAATATAAATGTAAAAGGTTATGAGAAATAAAATCAATGCAAAGCCATTTTGTAAAAATTGGCACAGTTCTAGATGTTAATAATGTCATTTATCTTTTTTCAGGATCTTTCTGTGCCCAGAGTATCAGGCGGCCAGCCTTCTGACCAGAACCTTGATGTGTCACGCTTGCCTCGCTACCGCTTCCAGCACCTTTCCCCCAAAAGCAAACCGTATAACACGGCCTAGCCTGCGTTCTGACAAGCCACTGCTCAATTGTTACCCCATCCTTTTACTTTCTAAGAGAAACAGACCACCAAAAAGTCCTCCTTGTTTTATTTTCATGTGTAAAGTATCATTTATTGTTTCTACAAATGATTTATTTCAATAAATTTGAAACTAGTGTTTGTTTTTTTGTTTTGTTTTTTTGGACCCGATTAGCAAACAGCGGCTTAGCGGACAACACTATTGCCTCACAGCAACATGGCCTTAGTTTGATTTCAGCCCACCTGTGTGGAGTTTGCATGTTCTTCTTGTGTTGTGTTGGTTCCCTCCCACAGTCCAAAAGCATGCATGTAAGTGGAACAGATGTCGCCGATAGCTGTGAATGGTGTGTGAATGACTGTGTATGGGCCCTGCGATGGACTGGTTACTTGTCCGGTACATGCTGGGGATACAGTATACTGCATGGCATTTGTAACCTACAATATATGAGTGTACTGGACACAAGACCTAGAAAGTATAGCATCTTTTAAATGCAGTCTTATAAAAATGTTTTGATTTTCATGATTTTTCGCAAATTGTGAAGGTGACGAACTTCTTTGGGATAATGGGAGTAGTAAACATGTTGAGCAGGATATTCCCCCTCAGCATTGTGTAAGTGGTTCTTAGCTTTATAAACCTAAATTGGCTGTGTCAGCATTATGTGGGATGTAAAGATGGAGATCCTAATGTTATGACATAGGGAAAGGCCCAAGTCAGAATTAAAATATGAGTTGGCATGAGTGGGATGCACTGACATGAAATTATAATGGATTCTCATTTGTGGATATGCTTGCATATCTGTTTATTTTATATCTGTCTCAACTTGTGGTTTTAAGTAAAACCTAGATTTTGCAAAGAGTTAAAAACTTTTTTTTTCTCTCAACCTAGTTCCCGTTTCCCTTTCCAGGTTTTGTTTCAGCCGAGGTGGACACATACTTCTGTATTCGACTTCCCTTTATGCTAACTGAGAGTCAGCGCTCCAGAGTAGGGTCGGTTAATTATTCAACTTTCTTGGATTGTCTTCCCTGGATTACTGAGCGTGCATGTTGTGACTTCTCTTATGTACACTATTATAGTGTTACTATTCGTGGGTTACTAACTTAATCACTATTATATATAAGTACACGGAGACGAGGATGCGGCACAAGTCTGATCTTTACTGACGGAGACATCACACACTACTAGGCTCGACCAGTGTATTACAAAACTCAGTAGCGGTGACAGTCCAACATAATCGAGCACCGAGTGCTCGATCCAATACACCACATCCCTCTTTTCCAGCTGAGATGTGGCCTACTCATCAGTTGCTTCAACAGTAGACCCTTTACCGAACCATTAACACTATGGCATCAACACTGAACAAGTGTTTTCTACTTGCATACTTCAATGATTAATAAAGCATGTTTTTTAAATGACAGATGACTCTCATTAAACAACATAAACCATTTCCTTTTCACATTCTGGTGGTTAGCATGTAAACATTTTGAACATTCAGCAATCTTGCAACATTTCAGGTTAAACACACCTTGTACTCTTTGTTTCACCTTCTTTTTTTCTTTTTTCTTAATAAACACTGGAATGATCACACAAAAGAACCCTGAGGTTAGTCATTGTATCTGGCAGGGCGCCTAACTGCTCTGCCGCACTTTGTGTAGCATGTGGGTGTACTGCCTGTAGTCACCGGAGGAGGGTCGTGTGGTGGCAGGTCATGTGGTGGTGAGTCGACTGGCACAGGCGCTTGCGAGGGTGAGGGTTGTACCTCTGGGTCAAAATGTTCCTCACTGTCCGTGTCTCTGAATAGGCTCGGATGTATCTTCCTCAGATGTCGCCTGTTCCTTCTTTGCATCCTCCCAGCCGGTGTCTGCACAGTGTAGGACCGTGGTTCATCTCGCTGTCGGATGACAACGGCAGGCTCCCAGCCGCGCCGTGTTTGCATGTGTACGGTGTCTCCTGGGGTCAACACTGGCAGGGGCTTTGCACACTGGTCGTAACGTTGTTTTTGGCGGAACTACAGGTTCCGGATCTTGCTGTGAATGTGCTGTGGGACTGATTGTGTCAGCACAGCACTGGAGCACGGAAGTGTGCTTCGTAGAACTCTCCCCATCAACATTTGTGCAGGTGATACGTCCAGTCCTGTCACCGGTGTGTTCCTCAGTGACAGCAGCACCAGATGTGGGTCAGTGCCGGTCTGCATTGCCTTCTTCAGCGCATGTTTCACTGTCTTTATGGCTCTCTCAGCCATGCCATTTGAAGAGGGAAAACCTGGGCTGGAGTGTGTGAGCTTGAACTCCCATGAAGCTGCAAATGACTTCATCTCATAGCTGGCAAATGGGACATGGTCACTCACTATCTCCCTAGGAATCCCGTGTCTGGCAAACACAGACTTCATCTTCTGGATTACTGTGTATGCTGTTTTGTCAGATATGTTGAGCACTTCAGGATATTTGGTTAGGTAATCAACTAACAACAGGTATGACTGACCGTGTAGCTCGAAGATGTCAGCTCCGACTTTCATCCATGGCAGTTCTGGGACCTGATGCGGCATAAGTGGCTCAGCCTGCTGTTTGGGCTGTAGCTGCTGGCATTGCACGCACTTTTCCACCATTGCCTCTATATCTCGTGCCATGCCAGGCCAGTAGAGAGACTTTCTTGCTCTGGCTTTTGTGTGCTGCACTCCTTGGTGTGCAAGATGCAGCTTCTCCAAAATCGTGCTCCTGAAGCTCTGGGGTATGATGATTTTGTCTCCGACCAAGACAATGTCATCTTCCATGCTTATAATGTCCTTTACTGCCCAGTAGGCGTGTAGTTTTCTGTCCAAACTTTTCTTTTTCACGGGCCAGCCTTTCTTGTGTTTCTCACACACAGCTTGCAGCACGCTATCTGCTGCCGTTGCTTTCTTTAATTGGCTGAATGTTTCCTCGCTCAAGGCATCTGTGGCATCCAAGGCATACACAACTCTCTCATCACAAGGGTTTTCATCAATATGGTCACCTTCTCTGCTAGCTGTAGCGCGTGAGAGTGTGTTGGCAATGTACATGTGCTTGCCTGGTGTGTATGTTACACTCAGATCATACCTCTGCAGTTGTAAAAGCATACCTTGCAGCCGCGCAGGTGCTTTGCTCAGCGGCTTGCGCATGATGACCTCCAGAGGCTTATGATCGGACTGGACAGTTACTGGTCTGCCGTAGACATACTGGTGGAATCTCTTAGCAGCAAACACTATAGCGAGCAACTCTTTCTCTATCTGTGCGTACCTCTTTTCTGTGTCGGTGAGCGCTCGTGAGGCATAGCACACTGGGCGGTCGTCCTGCATCAGACAGGCTCCCAGTCCATCCTTTGAGGAGTCTGCTTGTAGAGTGAGAGGCTGCTTGTGATCGTAGTATCTCAGCACAGGGGCTTGTGTGAGGATGGTCTTTAGTGCCTTTAGCGCTGAGCTGTGGTGCGGGCACCACTGCCACGCTACATCCTTCTTGAGCAGCTGTCTGAGGGGTGCCGTGAGTGAGGCTTCGTTTGGTATGTATTGCGCTAGGAATTTTGTCATTCCCAGCAGACGTTGGAGACTTTGTTTGTCTTCCGGGGTTGGCATGTCGACAATCGCCATGATCTTTGTGTCGTCAGCTCTCTGTCCTGCTGCCGTGATGACGTGTCCCATGTACTTTACAGTATCAACTTTAAACTGGATCTTGTCCCTGTTAAATTTCACATGTGCGGTCTTGGCTCTCTCCATTACTTTCTGCAGGATTTCATCGTGTTCCCGCTCTGATGACGCTGCGATGATCATGTCGTCTGCTATATAGTCTAGTCAGTTAAGGCAAAATGGCTGCAAAAAGTCATTCACATTTGAGCCTATGTTTTTCTGTTAATTTAGAGTCCAATAAAGAAAAAAATGCAAGGAGCCCAAAATTTTAGGTGGGGGAAGTCTCTGAAATGGCCACGCCCACTTTTTAGGCCTGGAAATCAGTATCTCGGCTCCTGAATGTCGCAGAGAGCTGATCATGGGCTCAAAAGAAGCAGAAGCACCACATTTATATAAGCATTATGAACAAACATATACCCCAAAACCTTTACTTTTTCAGATATTTTAAGAAAACTAATTTTTACTGGTCACGTTTCACGTATCAGCTCCTGAAGGTTGTAAAAAGCTATATTTGACATGAATCTCATTCGCTGCCTATGTTATAAAGCATGAAGCACAATACACACACGAATCATGAGTTTAGAAAATATCTTAGTTGTCTGTGGTTCTTCTTATCACTTGGGATGTAATGCCGCCTCTGACCACAATTACAAATTGGCGCTGTTTGTTTATCAAGTGGTTGATTCTACAGGAAAGGAAGCAGAAGTGCACATGTTTCAGTAAAGCTAGTTTACTGTAAACATTTGCCAAAATATGACATGCATGCCTCATCTGGCCTTCATATCAGTGAGTTAATTTGTTCCTGACCTCGTGGATAGATGGTAAGGAACAGTGTTGTTTTATTTTTGTATGTTTACCTTGTAAAACATTATTTTCACCTTAGCTCATATGTGTAGGCCTAACTAGCCTTGCAAGCATGACTTGCTCGATACACTCGACAGCACAGTTGCACAGTTGTAGTATTTGGCTAAGGCATTACCTACTTTTGGACAGTTGGTGTTTGTGTGTCTGCTTGCTCTACACATGTTGGTTAATTTTGGGCATTTTTAGTTGGCTGGTATGAAAGGGTGAAAGTATTTGTAGTAACAACACTTTCATTATGCTATATTTGGACACACTTTTATTGGACTATATTTTGTATCTATGCAGAAGAATAAATAACATTGTTTATTGCATGCTATTTTTGTGGGAGGGTGGATGTATTGTGCCATACCAGTGAAACATCACTCTGTTACAAACTTGTGTACAGAAAAATCAAGTTTAAATTAGTTCTGATTTTCCATGATCAGATGATCCCCCATCCTAACTATGGAACTAGGGAACAAGACCCTGTGCATTGTCTGCAAGGTTAGTTTTCACGTGTGTGCTTCAGTAGTATAATGTTTATGACATCAATGAGTCCAACAGTGTTAGTTTTCATGCGTATTCCTTCAGTAATGTAATGTTTATGACAGCAATGAGTCCAACATTTCATTTCTAAATTCATGACAGGAATCTGGTGGAAGGGACATAACTGCTGTCACAGCTCCTAAGCTGCTTCACCAAGTAAAACTGTTTGAGGAATCCGGACTGATCACCAATGATGCGGATATCAATCTTTCACAGAGACTGTCAGCTGTCAATGCAGAAACTTTACAGGATGGATATAAAATCCACAAGAGTTGCTATGATCGCTATAATAACAGCCATTTCAATTGTGCGAAGGATCGTAAACGGAAAAGAGAACTGGACCTTGCAGATCACCAGACTATTGGGGCAAACACACGAGCAAAGGCTGGGCCTAGTCTTGCGTTTGGAGCCGAACTTTGCTTCTATTGTGAAGAGCCAGCCATTGAGAACCCTCGGAAGAAGGACAAATCAGAACCATTGTTAGCTGCTGCGGGAAAAGAAAAGTCAGCAAAACATGTGAAGGATTTCACAGACAATCTAGAGATGATGGCCAAAGTCCTGAATGATGGCAAAATACTCAGATTACTTGAAACTGATGTTAGATCACGGGAGTTATTCTATCACAGGAAGTGCCACTCAAGATACCGTAACAGGTGAGCCAGCACAACATACCCTTTTAAGTTCAATTCTTAAGTTGAGCTATAGTCGGGCCATATATATATATTTTAATAATTTGATTATTTCTTCTTACTAGATACAGTTCAGCGAGCTGCAGGATAAAGCAAGAAAGAACTTCATCACAGAACTCCCCAGACATGATCCAGTATGCTGAATATATCGCCATGGAGGAAGTAGGGAACTTCATTGATGACAGCTCAGAAAATGTTTTTGATCTTCACAAACTCGAGAATATTTATCTGCAGAAAGTTGAAGATTTGGGCTTCGACCGGCCCAAATCTCACTCTACACGATTTGCTGAGAAACTCTCGAACAGCTGTCTGGACATAAATGTAGTGCAGAAAGAGACAGGGGCACATTACAGGGTTATTAAGAAGGGTAGTTTGGACAATGTAAAACAGCCTGCTACAACTCCCTTGTCCCCCTGTCATTGAATGGGGTTGGACTACCGAAGGAGAGGAACTCTTCGTCAAGTGGAGCACAGTTTCCACAAGAGATACATTGTCTCAAGTAACAGGGGTGTGTAGTTGCAGATCTAATAAGTGTACCTCATGTTCTTGTGCTGGCAGAGGGATGAAATGTCTCATTTATTGCAAGTGCCTCAGCAAGTGTTTGAATCCAGTCTGATGGGATGTGTGAGGTTAAAATAAAGATTTTTTTGGACCTCACATGGTTTGCTTTGTTTCTTTGGTGGTTACTGGGTTCCTCCTCTTATAACAAAGAGTCAACTTGAATACTAGCACTCCATGAGTAGATGTAACACTTTTACTCAAACAAACTGTATAGCCTTCTTGCACAGATTTGGCTAAAGTTGATTGCATGCTGCTGATCAATTCAATGGAAAAAAGAACATGTTCATGAATAGCTCAAAACGTGAAGGTTTTAGGGCATACAGTATATTTGTTCAGAGCACTAATATAAATAGTTATTTCCACATCTTTTGAGCCCAATATCAACTCGGGGCAACCTCCGAGAGCTGAGCCTGAGATATAGTCCCAGGGCTAAAAAGTGGGCGTGGCCATGTATGTGACCAGTGAAAATTAGTTTTTTGTAAATACCTGAAAAAGTAAAGGTTTTGGGGTATATGTTTGTTCATAATGCTTATATAAATGTGGTGCTTCTGCTTCTTTTGAGCCCATGATCAGCTCTCTGCGACATTCAGGAGCCGAGATACTGATTTCCAGGCCTAAAAAGTGGGCGTGGCCATTTCAGAGACTTCCCCCACCTAACATTTTGGGCTCCTTGCATTTTTTTCTTTATTGGACCCTAAATTAACAGAAAAACATTGGCTCAAATGTGAATGACTTTTTGCAGCCTTGACCCCATATTTGCCCTTAACTGACCAGACTAATAATGTACACACCTGGGATATCGCCGAAGGTCTCACAGTTCTTTTGTTGAAACACTTCGCTGGCCGATTTGATCCCGAATGGGAGTCTGAGGAAGCGGAACCGGCCCCACGGCGTGTTGAAGGTGCATAGCTTAGACGACGGCTCATCTAGCTTGATCTGCCAGTATCCATCCTTTTCATCTAGGATGGAGAAGATGGATTTTCCTGTTAGCCTGCTGCGCACGTCTTCCGGTGTAGGAATGGAGTAGTGTTGACGCTTGACTGCCTCATTCAGGTTGCAAGGATCCAAACATACCCTTGGCGCACCATTTTTTTTCTGTGGCAACAAGACTGTTCACCCATTCTGTAGGTTCATTGACAGGAGTTATGACTTTCCTGTTCTGCAAGTCTGTGAGTGTCTCTCTTAGTGAGTCCATGATGGAGAGCGGTACGTTCCTGCACGTGTGAATCACAGGCGTGACGCTGGGGTCAATGTGTATGTGATGAACTCCAGGAAATTCGCCTAATCCTGTGAAGACCTCCGCATACCTCTGCAGCAGCTCCTCTTTGGTGGCCGGAGGTTTTGCTGGTTGTGGGGACTCCACTGCAAGCGCCTCGACTCTTCTCACCAGCTGCAGCTCTTCACACGCATCTCCACCCAGGATTGGCTTGTCAGCTCGGCTAGACACATGGAAGTCCAATATAGCCGTATTCTTAGATGTGCGGCAATCAAGAGATGCAACACCATCTGAGGGTAGTCGTGCACCACCAAAAGCAATCAGCACAGTCTTTGTGGGCCGTAACTGAACGGGACCTGGTAGCTGCCGGAATACGCGCATAGGAAGCACATTTGCATCGGCGCCTGTGTCCAACTTGAAGTTAATTGCTACGCCTCTGACCGTGGCTGTTTCACGCCATACAGTGCCTTTAGCTTGGTGGGCTGCTTTGTTTTTGTATTTTCCAATCATGCCTATATATAAGGAATCAATTTCACTTTCTAGATTATGCACTGTCTTTATCTTGTAATTGCCGCTTTTTTCCGTGCTTAATTTACACACCTTGGAAAAATGATTGTTCTTACCACATTTGTGGCACACTGCACCATAAGCTGGGCATTGACGGGGCTCATGTTTATTTCCACACTTGTGGCAGAGAGTTGTTGCTACATGTCTCTTGCTGCTCGTTTTGTTCTTGTTCCAGCTGCCCGTGCGCGTTTGCCCTGTTGCTTTCTTCAATGCCTCAACTGAGGCGTCTTGGACAACATGTGACGTCTGCATCGCTTGTATTTGTGACTTAGCGAGCTCGGCTGATCTACATATCTCTACGGCCCTGCGCAAAGTAAGCTCATTATCACGTAACAGTCTTTCTTTCAAACGGGCATCATTTATGCTGAACACTAATTTATCCCTTATCATGTCTGTTATGTCTGCACACATCGACAGTGCTGCATTTGATTTGGTGCTGTTCTATTGTGCTGGGATCGATTGGTGATGCCTGCGGGCTCTGGGTTGTTTGATCGGGTCTGCCTTTGATGCTGTGTCAGTCTAAATAAAGAATGCCACGGAGAGGTTGTGTCGACCGACAGCGCTGTGTCCTGACGTGATTTAAAAATACAATATTGGCGACGAGGATGGCTGATATCTCTCTCCCACCACCTGCCCCCTTCCTGGCATTACCTGGCGAGCCTCCGGTACCATGGACTCGCTGGCTACATAGTTTTGAAAATTACATCATCGCCTCAGGGCTCGACGACGTGAGCCAGGCTAGGAAGACGGCTCTGTTGCTACACTGCTTGGGAGCAGAGGGTCATTGTGTGCTCGGGACTCTGGGGAACGTCACAAGCTTTGCCGAAGCTGTGGGACTTATGAGCACCCATTTCGCTGCTCCACAGAGTGCCCTCCTTCGGCGATTTATATTCCGTCAGCGACACCAACTGCCTGGTGAGTCTGTGCGGCAGTACGTAGCTAATTTGCGAGGGCTAGCTAGCTCATGCAAGTTTGGCGCGCTTCAGGACGAGATGGTTCGCGACCAGCTAATCGAACACACCAACAACGCAAAGGTGCGTGTGACTCTCCTGCTGGAAAAAGACGATCTGCTGCTGTCCAGAGCAATTACCATCGCACTACAGGTTGAGGGAGCAGCTGAGTGTGCTGCTATGCTAAATACACAGCAAGTGGCCACCTCCAGTCAAGCTGCCAACGACTCCTCCCTCTACTCACGGCTGCCCCTCGGGACGCAACCCAACCAGAGCGAGGCGGGCGCCGACTCCACTGGGGACGTCTTGCAACTGACGGCGTTCTCGGCCCCGCCCTCAACAGTCCTGTGGTAACTGTGGGTCTCGGTCTCATGTTTCAAGGGCTCAGAACTGCCCTGCCCGTGGCCAGACATGCCGTAGCTGCGGTAAGCACAATCACTTTGCCAACGTCTGTCGATCTTCCCCGGCTGGGTCAGAGGGCCACACCCCCCAGTCTTCAACCGCCGTCATTCACAAGGTGAGCTCTGGGCCAGTGTCATTCAAATCATGCACAGTCAACATTAATGATGTGTGCATCCCCCTGCTGTTGGACACCGGTGCAAGTGTCTCTCCTGAATGTTGATACCTACAGTCAATTTTTCGGTTCACTGCCACTGTCCGCACCCTCAGCTGTCCTCTGTGGGTATGGTGACTCCAAAATCGATCTGGTTGGCTCTCTCCAAGTGACTGTCCGCTATGGAACCAAGCTGGTGCCCAATGCAGTTTTTCATGTGGCACGCCGTGGGGCCAACCTGATGGGCCTGGACCTGTTCTCCGCTCTGGGGTTCTCCCTCTTAGACACAAGGGGGCAGCAATCCTGACTGTCGCCACACCTTGGCAGCAGAAGTGGCCATCGCTGTTTATAGGGCTGGGCTGCCTCTCCGCCTTCACCCATCAACCTCTCCTCAACCCTGCTGTGAAATCTGTCATCCAACCACTGCGCCGCATCCCGTTGGCTCTCCGTGATGGGGTCTCCGCCGAGCTGCAACAACTGCTGGAAGCTGGCATCATTGAACCGGTGGACGCGTCACCTTGGGTCTCAAAACCTTGTGGTGGCTAAGAAGAAGTCGGGGGGCCTGCGTGTCTGCGTCGATCTACGTGCAGTAAATAAGGCAGTGGTCCCTGATAAGTATCCACTGCCCACCTCAGAAGAACTCACTGCTCAGTTCTATGGCTCTGAGGTGTTCTCCAAGCTCGACCTCAGACAGGGGTACTTACAGGTGCCCCTCCACCCCAGCAGCCGAAACCTCACAGCCTTTGTGACACATGCAGGAGTGTTTCGCTACACCAGGATGCCTTTCGGTCTCAGCTCCGCCCCTAGCTGCTTCCAGAAAATCATGGTCTCCGTGCTGGCTGGCATACTGGGCGTGGCCATTTATCTGGACGATATAGTGGTACACGGGCCCACCAGTGAAATCCACGACAAGCGCCTTAACATGGTCTTCGCAGCCCTGTCCAAGCACAAGCTAACTCTCAATGCTGAGAAATGTGTCCTCTCTGTGCCAGCCATCGACTTCGTGGGGTTCCGGCTGTCAGCGAGCGGTGTAACTCCACTACAATCCAACGTGGACGCCATTCAGGCCATCCCTGAGCCCAGCTCGGCCGCCCAGGTCGCCTCCTTCCTGGGTATGACAAGCTACTACCTGAGGTTTCTTCCCCAGTACTCTGCGACCACAGCCCCCCTGCGCCAGCTGCTGCGTAAGGACAAGCCATGGGTGTGGTCAAAGGCATGCAGTGACGCTGTGCGTGATCTCAAGACTCAACTGACTTCACCACCAGTGTTGGCTCACTTCGACATCTCCAGCTCCACCTTTGTGACCTGTGACGCATCAGCCACAGCGATAGGGGCTGTGCTGTCTCAAACCCAGAACGGTGTGGAGAAGCCCATTGCCTTCGCCTCCTGTGCCCTCAACCTGACCGAGCAGCGGTACTCCGTGGGTGAGCGTGAGGCGTTAGCCTGTATCTGGGCTTGTGAAAGGTGGCACCTCTACCTCTATGGCCGCTCCTTCACCCTCAGGACAGATCACCAGGCCCTGACAGCGCTGCTGTCCACATCTGGGACAGGCCACAAACCCCTGAGGCTGCACCGCTGGTCTGACTGCCTCCGCCAGTACAACTTCAGCCTGCAGTTCACCCCAGGCAGAGACAATGTTGTCGCCGACCTGCTCTCTCGCTCTGTCTCCACCCCAGCTCCACAGACGGACACTGACTGTGTGGAAAAGGACATTGTCCAAATGCTACACACACCCCTCCAGGCCACTGTCTCTCTGCAGGAGCTGAGGGCCGCCTCCGAACAGGACCCTGTCCTCTCCCAGCTCCGCACCTACATCCAGAACGGCTGGCCTCACAAGGTCCCAGAGGAGCTGGCTGCGTTCGCCCGAGTCAGACAGGAGCTCTCCTGCTGGAACGACACCTGCGTGGCACGTGGGTTTTGCACAGTGGTCCCAGCTGCTCTCCGTGCACGTGTTTTGAATACGGCGCATGAAGGCCACCTGGGCATTGTGAAACTGAAACAGCGCTGCCGAGACCTGGTGTGGTGGCCGGGGATAGACAGAGATATTGAGGCTCTGGTGAAGGACTGTTCTGCCTGCCTTGTGAGTGGCAAGACTGGCCACCAGGCTCCCCCACCCCTGCAACCTCTCGCCTGGCCCTCTCAGCCCTGGGAACACCTGCAGTTGGACATTTGTGGTGAGATCCATGGAGTTCCCCACCACCAACACTTCATGGTGGTCGCCTACGATCTACACTCAAAATGGCCTGAACTCACCACTTCCGGCACTGTGACCTCACAGATCATCATCGACTTCCTGGACTCTTTTCTCTCGCTGGGGCCTCCCAAAGGCCATCACCACTGACAACGGCCCTCAGCTGGTCTCTGCTGAGTTCACTGCTTATCTCGAAAGCAAGGGCATCCGTCATATACGCACTGCGTACTACCACCCCCAGGCCAATGGCGACGTTGAACGTTTTCACCAGTCACTGAAGAACGGCCTCAGAGCACACATGGCCCAAGGGTGCTCTTTCACGCAGGCCATCCGTCACACTCTGCTGCACTATCGGGCCACACAGCACTCGACCACAGGCGTCTCCCCAGCCTCTCTCATGCTAGGCCGGGAACTGTGCATGCCCCTTGACAGGCTCCGCCCCTCCACACCTCAGGCACCTCCCTCTGGGGTCAGAGCCTCAGTCACTCGTCAGCAGACGCGGATGAAGCAACGGTTTGACCAGTCAAAACGAACCAGGGTGCCAGACATCAATGTGTCAGACTGGGTCAGGGTCCGCAGGCCCCACAGGGACAATAAAATGGCTTCATACTGGTCCTCTCCTCTCCAAGTCACCCGTCAGCTGGGCCCAGCCACTTACCTCCTCAGTGATGGCACTCGGTGGCACTCCAGTCGTCTACGGAAGGTGTCAGCTCCGCCACACACAGCTGGTGACACAACCATAGCCATTCCCTCAGCATGGCGAGACGCCCCGGGGCTTCATGCAGCTCCTACACGGGCCCCAGACATTTCTGGGCCTCAGCTTCCCCTGCCATCTCCCTCCCCACCTCGGCCTGCCCAGCCTTAGGCCGCCCCGCGACCTGTTCGCACACGTTTACGCCCTGGCCACCTAGAGGACTTTGTGTCAACCTTTCATGTTTGAAATCCTGCCGGGGGGGGGGGGGAGTTATGTCTGCACACATCGACAGTGCTGCATTTGATTTGGTGCTGTTCTATTGTGCTGGGATCGATTGGTGATGCCTGCGGGCTCTGGGTTGTTTGATCGGGTCTGCCTTTGATGCTGTGTCAGTCTAAATAAAGAATGCCACGGAGAGGTTGTGTCGAGCGACAGCGCTGTGTCCTGACGTGATTTCTAAATACAATAATGTCATCTTCATGTCTGCCAAACTCAGTCTTTGCTCTTCTGGCGCAGCTCTGTGATGAATCTGTCCACCGATATTCCTGCTGACTTCGTGTGCGGCCAGAATTGATGGCGTTCGAACACGACGTTCTTCCGAGGGCTGCAGTAGTCCTTGAAGGCTTTCAGAACGTCCTCCATCGATTCGTCGTCTCCTTCTGGGATGATGGTGAGTGTGTTATACACTTCTAGCGCCTCCTCGCCGATGGTGTGAAGCAGAATGGCTATTTTAGCCGTCTCTTCCTTATCCAACGCACCTGAAGCGGTCATGTACAGCTGGAAACGCTGCTCCCATCTTCTACAGTTTTCTGCGACATTCCCGGTAAGTATCAGCGGTGGTGGCGGCTTGAACTGTTCCATATTTGTGCGCAGGCTAGCACGTGTTAGCTAGCTGCCTCAGCTACCAGCGAACTCGTTGAAGTACCGCCCTCGAATTATACCGTAACTCCGTCTTCTGACACCATGTTGTGACTTCTCTTATGTACACTATTGTAGTGTTACTATTCGTGGGTTACTAACTTAATCACTATTATATATAAGTACACGGAGACGAGGATGCGGCACAAGTCTGATCTTTACTGACGGAGACATCACACACTACTAGGCTCGACCAGTGTATTACAGAACTCAGTAGTGGTGACAGTCCACCACAATCGAGCACCGAGTGCTCGATCCAATACACCACAGTGCATAAAGACGTCCGTTAACATAGATACATAGTATGTTCAAAGAAAGACCTTACCATGATACAGGTATGCCAAAAAAGAAAGTAATTTGCTTTTGCACATGTGCACACTGTCTTGAAGGTCAAATTATGAGAGCTAACAGGGTAGACTTGTATGAAGACAGTGTGTCGGTGTGTAATCAGCTGACAAGGCAAGGTCACCTAAAATAGATAGTTATGTGTACTATCTAATATACAGTGCTGTGAAAAAGTATTTGCCCCTCCCTGATTTCCTCTTTTTACATATGTCACACGGAATGGTTTCAGATCTTCATACAAACTGTAATTTAAGACACGCAGAAGTCGAAATGCAGTTTTGTTTTGTTTTTTCCTTTTTCTCCCCAATTGAATCCGGCCAATTGACCTTTCGCAAAGTACCGCCCCAGAACGGTGCTTGTCCAATCCTACCTTAGCAACGGTCCGTCAAGCTTTCAAACACACAACAAAATGCAAAATGCAAATCGGACACTAGATATCTGAAAAGTTTGGAGGGGGTGTAATTTTCTTTCCCTTCCCGAAACCCAGAACGCAAGAAGCACAATGTCGGCAATAGATTTGGCAGTATAGCAGACCCCGTGGCCAGCTTAATCCATCCAAAATCAACAAAAATACTGTCTGCTCCGAGCTAAGCTTGCTACTAGCTATTATTGATAGCTAATACAGCTAATGTATTATTACTGGTACTTTTACCCACACAATGCGCTGATTTCTTCCTTCATGTTTTGGTGTTTTCCGGCTACTTCCTGGATAGTTCTGAAATGCTTGATGTGCACAGCAACAGTAACTAAGGGGGGCGGGACTTTGCGAAAGGTCAATTACCCTACTCTTCTGAGCGGTCCTGGTCGCTGCTCCACCCCCTCTGCCGATCCGGAGAGGGCTGCAGAATATCACATGCCTCCTCCGATACATGTGCAGTTGCCAGCCGCTTCTTTTCACCTGACAGTGAGGAGTTCCACCAGGAGGACGTAGCGCGTGGGAGAATGACGCTATTCCCCCCAGTTCCCTCCCTCCCGAATAGGTTCCCCCGACCGACCGACCGACCAGAGGAGGCGCTAGTGCAACGACGAGGACAGACACCCACATGCAGATGCAGATTCCCACCCGCAGACACGGCCAATTGTGTCTGTAGAGACGCCCGACCAAGCCGGAGGTAACACGGGGGTTCGAACCGGCGATCCCTGTGTTAGTAGGCAACGGAATAGACCGCTACACAGACGTCTCCGAAATACAGTTTTTGAATGATCGTTTGATTTACTGAAGGAAAAGTTTTACCCGACACATATAATCCATGTGAAAAAGTAATTGCCCCCCTGGTTGTGCCACCTTTTAGCAGCACCAACTGCAACCAAACGCTTCCTATCATTGGAGATAAGTCTTTCACGTCGCTGTGGACGAGTTTTGGCCCACTCATCTTTGCAGAATTGCTGTAATTCAGCGACATTGAAGGAGTTGAGCTTGAACTGTTCATTTAAGGTCCTGCCACAGCATCTCGAAGGGGTTAATCTCCAAAACCTTGATTTTGTTTCTTTTGGGCCATTCTGAGGTGGACTTACTCTTGTGTTTTTGGATCCTTGTCCTGTTGCATTACTCTCCAGCTTCAGATCCCAGACTGATGACCGGACCCCCTACTTCAGAGTGTTCTGGTAGAGAGCAGAATTTATGGGTCCTTCAGTGATGTGGCAAGTCTTCCAGTCCTGAGGCAGGAAAGCATCCTACACCATCACATCACCACCACCACCACCACCATGTTTGACTGTTGGAATGACGTTCTTATTGTGATACTATTGTATTTAGAAATCACGTCAGGACACAGCGCTGTCGCTCGACACAACCTCTCCGTGGCATTCTTTATTTAGACTGACACAGCATCAAAGGCAGACCCGATCAAACAACCCAGAGCCCGCAGGCATCACCAATCGATCCCAGCACAATAGAACAGCACCAAATCAAATGCAGCACTGTCGATGTGTGCAGACATAACATTCCCCCCCCCCCCCCGGCAGGATTTCAAACATGAAAGGTTGACACAAAGTCCTCTAGGTGGCCGGGGCGTAAACGTGTGCGAACAGGTCGCGGGGCGGCCTGAGGCTGGGCAGGCCAAGGTGGGGAGGGAGAAGGCAGGGGAAATTGAGGCCCAGGAATGTCTGGGGCCCGTGTAGGAGCTGCATGAAGCCCCGGGGCGTCTCGCCATGCTGAGGGAATGGCTAAGGTTGTGTCACCAGCTGTGTGTGGCGGAGCTGACACCTTCCGTAGACGACTGGAGTGCCACCGAGTGCCATCGCTGAGGAGATAAGTGGCTGGGCCCAGCTGACGGGTGACTTGGAGAGGAGAGGACCAGTATGAAGCCATTTTATTGTCCCTGTGGGGCCTGCGGACCCTGACCCAGTCTGACACATTGATGTCTGGCACCCTGGTTCGTTTTGACTGGTCAAACCGTTGCTTCATCCGCGTCTGCTGACGAGTGACTGAGGCTCTGACCCCAGAGGGAGGTGCCTGAGGTGTGGAGGGGCGGAGCATGTCAAGGGGCATGCACAGTTCCCGGCCTAGCATGAGAGAGGCTGGGGAGATGCCTGTGGTCGAGAGCTGTGTGGCCCGATAGTGCAGCAGAGTGTGACGGATGGCCTGCGTGAAAGAGCACCCTTGGGCCATGTGTGCTCTGAGGCCGTTCTTCAGTGACTGGTGAAAACGTTCAACGCCGCCATTGGCCTGGGGGTGGTAGTACGCAGTGCGTATATGACGGATGCCCTTGCTTTCGAGATAAGCAGTGAACTCAGCAGAGACCAGCTGAGGGCCGTTGTCAGTGGTGATGGTCTTTGGGAGGCCCCAGCGAGAGAAAAGAGAGTCCAGGAAGTCGATGATGATCTGTGAGGTCACAGTGCCGGAAGTGGTGAGTTCAGGCCATTTTGAGTGTAGATGGTAGGCGACCACCATGAAGCGTTGGTGGTGGGGAACTCCATGGATCTCACCACAAATGTCCAACTGCAGGTGTTCCCAGGGCTGAGAGGGCCAGGCGAGAGGTTGCAGGGGTGGGGGAGCCTGGTGGCCAGTCTTGCCACTCACAGGGCAGGCAGAACAGTCCTTCACCAGAGCCTCAATATCTCTGTCTATCCCCGGCCACCACACCAGGTCTTGGCAGCGCTGTTTCAGTTTCACAATGCCCAGGTGGCCTTCGTGCGCCATATTCAAAACACGTGCACGGAGAACAGCTGGGACCACTGTGCAAACCCACGTTCCACGCAGGTGTCGTTCCAGCAGGAGAGCTCCTGTCTGACTCGGGCGATCGCAGCCAGCTCCTCTGGGACCTTGTGAGGCCAGCCGTTCTGGATGTAGGTGCGGAGCTGGGAGAGGACAGGGTCCTGTTCGGAGGCGGCCCTCAGCTCCTGCTGAGAGACAGTGGCCTGGAGGGGTGTGTGTAGCATTTGGACAATGTCCTTTTCCACACAGTCAGTGTCCGTCTTTGGAGCTGGGGTGGAGACAGAGCGAGAGAGCAGGTCGGCGACAACATTGTCTCTGCCTGGGGTGAACTGCAGGCTGAAGTTGTACTGGCGGAGGCGGTCAGACCAGCGGTGCAGCCTCAGGGGTTTGTGGCCTGTCCCACATGTGGACAGCAGCGCTGTCAGGGCCTGGTGATCTGTCCTGAGGGTGAAGGAGCGGCCATAGAGGTAGAGGTACCACCTTTCACAAGCCCAGATACAGGCTAACGCCTCACGCTCACCCACGGAGTACCGCTGCTCAGTCAGGTTGAGGGCACAGGAGGCGAAGGCGATGGGCTTCTCCACACCGTTCTGGGTTTGAGACAGCACAGCCCCTATCGCTGTGGCTGATGCGTCACAGGTCACAAAGGTGGAGCTGGAGATGTCGAAGTGAGCCAACACTGGTGGTGAAGTCAGTTGAGTCTTGAGATCACGCACAGCGTCACTGCATGCCTTTGACCACACCCATGGCTCGTCCTTACGCAGCAGCTGACGCAGGGGGGCTGTGGTCGCAGAGTACTGGGGAAGAAACCTCAGGTAGTAACTTGTCATACCCAGGAAGGAGGCGACCTGGGTGGCCGAGCTGGGCTCAGGGATGGCCTGAATGGCGTCCACGTTGGATTGTAGTGGAGTTACACCGCTCGCTGACAGCCGGAACCCCACGAAGTCGATGGCTGGCACAGAGAGGACACATTTCTCAGCATTGAGAGTTAGCTTGTGCTTGGACAGGGCTGCGAAGACCATGTTGAGGCGCTTGTCGTGGATTTCACTGGTGGGCCCGTGTACCACTATATCGTCCAGATAAATGGCCACGCCCAGTATGCCAGCCAGCACGGAGACCATGATTTTCTGGAAGCAGCTAGGGGCGGAGCTGAGACTGAAAGGCATCCTGGTGTAGCGAAACACTCCTGCATGTGTCACAAAGGCTGTGAGGTTTCGGCTGCTGGGGTGGAGGGGCACCTGTAAGTACCCCTGTCTGAGGTCGAGCTTGGAGAACACCTCAGAGCCATAGAACTGAGCAGTGAGTTCTTCTGAGGTGGGCAGTGGATACTTATCAGGGACCACTGCCTTATTTACTGCACGTAGATCGACGCAGACACGCAGGCCCCCCGACTTCTTCTTAGCCACCACGAGGTTTGAGACCCAAGGTGACGCGTCCACCGGTTCATGATGCCAGCTTCCAGCAGTTGTTGCAGCTCGGCGGAGACCCCATCACGGAGAGCCAACGGGATGTGGCGCAGTGGTTGGATGACAGATTTCACAGCAGGGTTGAGGAGAGGTTGATGGGTGAAGGCGGAGAGGCAGCCCAGCCCTATAAACAGCGATGGCCACTTCTGCTGCCAAGGTGTGGCGACAGTCAGGATTGCTGCACCCCTTGTGTCTAAGAGGGAGAACCCCAGAGCGGAGAACAGGTCCAGGCCCATCAGGTTGGCCCCACGGCATGCCACATGAAAAAACTGCATTGGGCACCAGCTTGGTTCCATAGCGGACAGTCACTTGGAGAGAGCCAACCAGATCGATTTTGGAGTCACCATACCCACAGAGGACAGCTGAGGGTGCGGACAGTGGTAGTGAACCGAAAAATTGACTGTAGGTATCAACATTCAGGAGAGACACACTTGCACCGGTGTCCAACAGCAGGGGGATGCACACATCATTAATGTTGACTGTGCATGATTTGAATGACACTGGCCCAGAGCTCACCTTGTGAATGACGGCGGTTGAAGACTGGGGGGTGTGGCCCTCTGACCCAGCCGGGGAAGATCGACAGACGTTGGCAAAGTGATTGTGCTTACCGCAGCTACGGCATGTCTGGCCACGGGCAGGGCAGTTCTGAGCCCTTGAAACATGAGACCGAGACCCACAGTTACCACAGGACTGTTGAGGGCGGGGCCGAGAACGCCGTCGTTGCAGTTGCAAGACGTCCCCAGTGGAGTCGGCGAGGGGCCGCCGTGAGTAGAGGGAGGAGTCGTTGGCAGCTTGACTGGAGGTGGCCACTTGCTGTGTATTTAGCATAGCAGCACACTCAGCTGCTCCCTCAACCTGTAGTGCGATGGTAATTGCTCTGGACAGCAGCAGATCGTCTTTTTCCAGCAGGAGAGTCTCACGCACCTTTGCGTTGTTGGTGTGTTCGATTAGCTGGTCGCGAACCATCTCGTCCTGAAGCGCGCCAAACTTGCATGAGCTAGCTAGCCCTCGCAAATTAGCTACGTACTGCCGCACAGACTCACCAGGCAGTTGGTGTCGCTGACGGAATATAAATCGCCGAAGGAGGGCACTCTGTGGAGCAGCGAAATGGGTGCTCATAAGTCCCACAGCTTCGGCAAAGCTTGTGACGTTCCCCAGAGTCCCGAGCACACGATGACCCTCTGCTCCCAAGCAGTGTAGCAACAGAGCCGTCTTCCTAGCCTGGCTCACGTCGTCGAGCCCTGAGGCGATGATGTAATTTTCAAAACTATGTAGCCAGCGAGTCCATGGTACCGGAGGCTCGCCAGGTAATGCCAGGAAGGGGACAGGTGGTGGGAGAGAGATATCAGCCATCCTCGTCGCCAATATTGTATTTAGAAATCACGTTAGGACACAGCGCTGTCGCTCGACACAACCTCTCCGTGGCATTCTTTATTTAGACTGACACAGCATCAAAGGCAGACCCGATCAAACAACCCAGAGCCCGCAGGCATCACCAATCGATCCCAGCACAATAGAACAGCACCAAATCAAATGCAGCACTGTCGATGTGTGCAGACATAACAGATACGCTGTGTTTATTTTACGCCAGACATAACAGTCTTCCAAAAAGTTCCACTTTTGACTCGTCTGTCCATTGTATAACATCCCCAAAGGCTTGGGGGTCATCAGTGTGCTCTTTTGCAAATGTGAGACAAGCAGTGATGTTTCTCATAGTTAGCAGTGGTTTGTGCCTTGCAACTCTCCCATGACTTCCGTTTTTGCCCAGTCTCTTTCTTATTGTCAAATCATGATCGATTACCTTAGCTGAGGCTGAAGAGGCCTGCAGTTCCTTACATGTTGTCCTGGGTATTATTGTGACTTCCTGTATGAGTTGTTGCTGCGACCTTGGAGGAATTTGGGTTGGCAGGTCACTCCTGAGAATATTTGCCGCTGTTCCCGGTTTTCTTCATTTGGAAACCATGACCGTGGTTCGCTAGAATCCCAAAGCCTTGGAAATGGTTTTGTATCTCTTTTCAGATGGATATGTCGCAACAACGTTTTTTTTCTAATCTCTTCTGGAATTTCTTTGGATGGCAGCATAGTGTACCGCATGTTGAGCCTGCTTCACATTAAGGGTAAATTTCTGTATGAGTGATGTTTAGATTCAGCACGTCTGGCAGTAAACAACCTGGATGTGTCAGCAGTAACTGAATCCGATGATGAATTACATTTAATTGATTTTGAGTAACTAAGGGGGCGGGTCAATCAACTTGTCAACTTCATATATTGTAGCAAGTTCGGGGGCAACCGCAGGAACCGCCGAATTTGCCACAGCCGGGACGCAAACCCGGGTCTACTGCACCGCGGGTGACTACGTTAACCAGTCGATTAAAAGGTCCCGTCTGTTAGCCAAGGGCTAGCGAGTCTAGTCATCTGTGGTCGTTACACTAACCCACTCCTTCGGGAAGCGCGTCCCCGCACTTTAGCACACCAGCTCCCTCACGCCTCAAGCGCTTCCGATGCCCTCACGGTCTCACCATCCCACTTCTGACACCAATGTAGCGAATTCAAGGGGGCAGCCGGGAACCGCCGAAGCCGGGACGCGAACCCGGGTCTCCTGCACCACGGGCGACTACGTTAACCAGTCAACTTAAGGGTCCAACCCATTAGCAAGGGCTAGCGAGTCTAGTTATCCATGGTCATTACACACACAAGTAAAGGAGTTCAAGTATCTCGGGGTCTTGTTCGCGAGTGAGGGTAGGATGGAGCGGGAGAATAACAGGTGGTTGTATGCAGCATCAGCAGTGTCAGCAGTAATGCGGACGTTTACCGGACCGTTGTGGTGAAGAGTAAGCTGAGCCGGAAGGCAAAGCTCTCAATTTACCAGTCAATCTTCGTTCCAACCCTCACCTATGGTCACGAGCTTTGGGTAATGACCGAAAGGGTGAGATCGTGGATACAAGTGGCTGAAACGAGTTTCCTCCGTGTCTGGGCTCAGCCTTAGAGATAGGGTGTGTAGTGATATAACGCCATGTATATACACTGGAACTACACTAGGTGTTATGTACTACCCGGACTGTTATTATGGTTACACCACTACCGTGTATGGTTATTACGTCTGCCTACTGAGCCACGATTAAACCTGAGTTCTATAACCCGGTGTGGTCATTGATCCTCGACCAATACTACCCCAAGTATTACTTCATGGTGGCAGCGGTAAAGTACTCTCTATGAAGAATGAAGATAGACTGAAAAAATTGTCCGTGGATAATTTCTGTCATCATTCAAGCAAGAGTGCGCCGGAGCTGAGCTAGCCGCAAAGCTAACTAGCTAGCTAGCAACAGGAGACGTCGTGGCATCGCATCTACCGACGATGAATTGGTCAGACCCGGACCTGGGTGAGGCAATTTCACTGTATAAACAGAAAATGACTCTGTATTTAGAAGATGAAGAAATAAATGGTGCAGCTAAACAAGCTAGGAAAATATGTCGTGGAATCGGAGATGAAGGATTAAAAAGACTGAACGCCAGTGGTCTCACTGATGATGAAAAGAAAAAGCCTGCCAAACTATGGGACTTCTTTGAAAAACAGCTGAAGTTGAACGTAAATTTCAGAATCCATAGACTGCAACTGATGCAACACAGACAGAAACCAGATGAGAATATTGATGATTTTGTGACCAGAGCCAGAACACTAGCACAGAAATGTCAGTTTTCAGACGAAGAGCTTAACGAGTGTATGATTGAGCTTATTATTGTGAGCACTCCCCATGATGCCCTGAGGAATGATCTATACAGCAAACCAAAAGGATATTCCTTAGCAGAGGTTCTGGCCGAGGGACGGAAATATGAAGCCCTGACAGCAGGCAATGAACAGTTAGACAAACTTAGCCTGTCACACAATGAGAGAATCCACGCTGTGGACAGGGACCTCATATGTCGTAACTGTGGGAGAAGCCACAAACCACGTCGATGTCCTGCATATGATGATGAATGCAATGCGTGTGGTGCAAAAGGTCACTGGGAGCTTTGCTGCAGGAAGGCCAAACGAGAGCGCCAGGAACACTCCAGCCAGAGCAGGAGCGGGGGAAGTAAGTCCCACACACCACAAGACAAACAGCACAAGCGCAAAACCTATATAGACAAAAAGCAACAGAGCAGGACTCGCATACATGCTGTAGAGAGTAGCAGTGAAACAGACAGTGAGAACGAAAGTACTTACCAGAAACATTTCCACTCCATAACTATCAGTGAAAAGTGCATGCATAGCATAGACAGCAAGCCGGCCAGAGAGGAGGCGTACACAGTCCTGAAGGTGACACCACCTGACCTACCTGGTCGTGGATACACACTACGTCTGAAGATAGACACAGGTGCGTCAGGCAACACACTCCCATTGCGTACCTTCAAGCAGATGTACGGTGAAAATGCATGCACCCAGAAACGACTGAAAAAAACCAACAGGAGGCTATCTGCATACAGTGGTCACGCCATCCCCTGCCTAGGCACCATTGACATTCCATGCCAGTACAAAGAATCCAAATGGATCAATGCAAAGTTCTATGTTGTAGACGTACCAGGGCCAGCCATAGTTGGGCTGCCAACATGTGAACTGTTAAACCTAGTGACTGTCAATGTAGATGCAGTGACCGAGAAAGGACATGCAAACCAGAAAAAAGTCAACACAAGACAGACAAAACCCAAAATGACCATATCTAACAGTGCAGACCTAAAGAGAGCATACCCAGACCAGTTTGACAAAATTGGCAACTTCAGTGGAAAGGCCAAGCTCTTCCTGAAAAAGGATGCTGAACCATTCATAGACTCACCACATAAGTGCAGCATTCACATCAAAGACAAACTGAAAGATGAACTGAATAACCTAGTCGAACAAGATGTGTTAAGAAAAGTAGAACAGCACACAGACTGGTGCTCGAGTCTGGCATACAGCACAAAGAAAGACGGTTCCCTTCGCATATGCTTAGACCCCCAAAAGCTTAATGCCAGCCTTAGGAGATGCCCACACAAGATTCCTACTGTGGAGGAACTGAACCCGAAGTTTGCAAATGCAAAAATATTCAGCAAACTTGACGCAAAAGCTGGATATTGGTCAATACACCTAGAGGAAGAGTCACAACTGCTAACCACATTCCAAACTCCATTTGGTAGATACTGCTGGAAACGTTTGCCATTTGGTCTCAGTGTCTCTCAAGATCTCTTCCAGGCAAAGATGGACCAAATCCTGGAGGGGCTCGACGGTGTCGTCAGCATAGCCGATGATATCGCAGTCTACGGAGCAAGCGAAGAGGAGCATGACAGGAACCTGATCAACCTGATGGAGAGAGCAGCCAAGACAGGTATTGTGTTCAACAGTGACAAGTGCACAATCAAACAGACAAGCATCTCATTCTTTGGCAACCTGTACACAGACAAAGGTATCAAACCTGACCCAGCCAAAATCAGGGACATCCAGAAAATGCCGACACCCCAGAACAAAGATGAACTGAGCAGATTCTTGGGGATGCTGACCTACCTGTCACCCTACATCCCAAAGTTCGCAGACAAAGCACACACACTGAGGGTGCTGCTGAAAAGTGACGTGCCTTGGACATGGGACACTGACCACCAAAAGAGCTTTGAGGACCTGAAATCAGTTATCAACGAACATGACTGCCTGAAGTACTATGATCCAAGCACACCTCTGACACTTGAGGTCGATGCATCACAGAAAGGACTGGGCGTGGCATTAGTGCAGAACAAAAGACACATAGCTTTTGGCTCAAAGACACTGGACGACTGCCAATCCAGGTACAGCAACACAGAGCGAGAAATGCTGGCCATAGTCTATGGAATGCAGCGATACCATACCTACCTGTATGGGAAGTCATTCATTGTAGTTACAGACCACAAACCCCTCGTTACCATATGCACAAAGCCACTGCATGCCGCCCCGCCACGGCTTCAGCGAATGCTGATAAAAACACAAGGATACAACTACGAGGTCACGTATCGACCAGGAAACCAGATGGTCCTGGCAGACACACTCAGCCGACTACCCAACCCTGAGAACAACAGCAACATCGAGCTGGACGAGCGCATTGACGGAATAGAGGCAGAAGTCGAGGATCCAGAGATGCTCACTGTTGCAATGATAAACTTCTCTCCCGAGAAACAGGACGCACTCCGCACGGAAACCACCAGCGACCCCAGACTCAATGCACTGAAAGAGCTGATCCACCAGGGATGGCCAGACAACATCAAAGCTCTACCAAGACAACTACGTGAGTACTGGTCATTCAGAGATGAGCTCGCAGTTGAAGCAGGAGTCATATTCAAAGGCAGACAGGTGCTCATCCCAGACTCCATGACTGATTCTATACTCGAACAGCTGCATGTAGGACACCAGGGCATTGAAAAGACACGGCGACTGGCGAGAGAAAGTGTCTACTGGATCAGAATGAACGATGACATCGAAAGAGTCTGCAGGTCATGTAGCGTATGCGTGGAACATCAGGATGCAAATCCAAAGCAACCTCTCAACCCACACAACACACCGTCAAAACCATGGCAATCCCTAGCTTCTGATCTATTCGAGATCGATGGACATCAGTATTTACTGATTGTGGACCAATATTCTAAGTTCCCTCTAGTGGATGAAATGCCCATGCCTGTGTCCAGCCGGGCAGTTGCACAAAAAAATGGAAATGTACATGTCTCTTTTTGGAAGGCCTGACGAGATACTTACAGATAATGGACCCCAGTACACAGGGCACGCGTTCCAGAAATTCACGGCTGACTAGGGAATCAGGCACGTGACAAGCTCACCCCACTATCCAAAAAGCAATGGATTCATTGAGAGGCATGTGCGACACATCAAATCCATTGTGAAGAAAACCATGAGACAAGGAGGTAACATACAAGTGGCCTTACTACAGGTCAGAGCAACACCCATCGACAGTAAACTACCATCACCAGCAGAACTGATCTTCGGAAGGCCGGTCACCACCCTGCTGCCGAGTCGAGGGGACCCAGGCAAGGAGAAAAACCGACTCCACCTGGAGCAGAGAACAGCAAACATGAAGGTACATCATGACCGCAGCAGCGGCAGAGAACTACCTCCACTCGGTCCTGGACAGCACGTATCTGTCCTAAACAAGGAAAAAGGGACTTGGTATCCAGCCACCGTCGTACAAAAGTGCGATGAGCCAAGGAGCTACATTGTGCAAACATCAAATGGGAACAAACTCAGACGTGGCAGGAGCCACCTGCGGGAAATTCACCACCCCCATGCACTGAGGAGCGCAAGAACCCGCTTCACAGAACCTCAACGGGACACTCATGCAGCTGGAACTTCTTCCAGCCAAACCTGTGAAACACACAAGACAGTACGCACAAGATATGGAAGAGCTGTTTCCAAACCAGCTCACTACAAGGACTATGAGTAGAGACAATCACACACAAAAGGAGGGCTCTGAATATGTTTGTATTTTGATACTGTAAAAATTGAAAACTAAACAGGGGGGGGTGTAGTGATATAACGCCATGTATATACACTGGAACTACACTAGGTGTTATGTACTACCCGGACTGTTATTATGGTTACACCACTACCATGTATGGTTATTACGTCTGCCTACTGAGCCACGATTAAACCTGAGTTCTATAACCCGGTGTGGTCATTGATCCTCGACCAATACTACCCCAAGTATTACTTCAGGGTGAGGAGCTCTGACATCCGGAGGGAGCTCGGCGTAGAGCCGCTGCTCCTTCGTGTCGAAAGGAGCCAGCTGAGGTGGTTCAGGCATCTGATGAGGACGCCTCATTGGGACCTTCCTTTGGAGGTTTTCCGAGCACGTCCAACTGGGGGGAGACCCCGGGGTAGACCCAGAACTCGCTGGAGGGACTACATATCCACTCTGGCCTGGGAACACCTTGGGATCCCCCAGAAGGAGTTGGAGGGCGTTGCAGGGGAGAGGGACGTCTGGAGTGCCCTACTTAGCTTGCTGCCACCGCGGCCCTACCCCGGAGAAGCGGCTGAATGAATATTTTGTAGCGAATTCGGGGGGGGCGCAACTACAAGAACTGCCGCAGCCGGGACGCGAACCCGTATCGCCCGCACCGCGGGAGACATCGCTAACCGCTCGACAAAAGGTCCGACCCGTTAGCTAACCGCCAACGTGTCTACTTATCCATGCACGTTACACTACCCCGAATTCCCTACATTGGTGTCAGAAGTGGGATACGCGCGGACGCGCTTTCCCGAAGGAGAGTGGCAGTGTAACGTGCATGGAAAAGTAGACACGTTGGCCCTTGGCTAACGGATCGGACCCTTTAGTCGAGTGGTTAGAAATGTCTCGCGTCACGGCTGCGGCAGTTCCTGTGGTTGCCCCCCGAATTCGCTACAATACACACACACACACACACAAACATATATATATATATATATATACACTCACTGGCCACTTTATTAGGTACACCTTGCTAGTACCGGGTTGGACCCCCTTTTGCCTTCAGAACTGCCTTAATCCTTCGTGGCATAGATTCAACAAGGTACTGGAAACATTCCTCAGAGAGTTTGGTCCATATTGACATAATAGCATCACGCAGTTGCTGCAGATTTGTCGGCTGCAAATCCATGATGCGAATCTCCCGGTCCACCACATCCCAAAGGTGCTCTATTGGATTGAGATCTGGTGACTGTGGAGGCCATTTGAGTGCAGTGAACTCATTGTCATGTTCAAGAAACCAGTCTGAGATGATTCGAGCTTTATGACATGGCGCGTTATCCTGCTGGAAGTAGCCATCAGAAGATGGGAACACTGTTGTCATAAAGGGATGGACATGGTCAGCAACAATACTCAGGTAGGCTGTGGTGTTGACACAATGCTCAATTGGTACTAAGGGGCCCAAAGTGTGCCAAGAAAATATCCCCCACACCATTACACCACCACCACCAGCCTGAACCGTTGATACAAGGCAGGATGGATCCATGCTTTCATGTTGTTGACGCCAAATTCTGACCCTACCATCCGAATGTCGCAGCAGAAATCGAGACTCATCAGACCAGGCAACGTTTTTCCAATCTTCTATTGTCCAATTTTGGTGAGCCTGTGCGAATTGTAGCCTCAGTTTCCTGTTCTTAGCTGACAGGAGTGGCATCCGGTGTCTGCTGCTGTACCCCATCTGCCTCAAGGTTCGACGTGTTGTGCGTTCAGAGATGCTCTTCTGCATACCTCGGTTGTAATGAGTGGTTATTTGAGTTACTGTTGCCTTTCTATCAGCTCGAACCAGTCTGGCCATTCTCCTCTGACCTCTGGCATCAACAAGGCATTTTCGCCCGCAGAACTGCCGCTCACTGGATATTTTCTCTTTTTCGGACCATTCTCTGTAAACCCTAGAGATGGTTGTGCGTGAAAATCCCAGTAGATCAGCAGTTTCTGAAATACTCAGACCAGCCCGTCTGGCACCAACAACCATGCCACGTTCAAAGTCACTTAAATCACCTTTCTTCCCCATTCTGATGCTCGGTTTGAACTGCAGCAGATCGTCTTGACCATGTCTACATGCCTAAATGCATTGAGTTGCTGCCATGTGATTGGCTGATTAGAAATTTGCGTTAACGAGCAGTTGGACAGGTGTGCCTAATAAAGTGGCCGGTGAGTGTATATTGTGGCGAATTCTACTGGAGTGTTCCTGCTCGAAGTTCATTTGCACATTACCCACGATGCAACTGAAGTGTCAATGTTTTGGTTATGTAGTGGGATGTTGAACACGTTAAAAACGTGCATATCTGTTACAGATAGCGGGGATGTGGTGCAAGGTAATGGGGACGTTATGAGAGAGGTTGCATTAGACAACATGCTATTTCCACCATGAGGGTAAAGAGTAGGCAAATAGATAAGTTCGCTTCTGTGGCCAAGTGACGAGGGAAAGCTGAGATCAATGCGAACCTGAGTCTATTATGACTAGCTTGGTTTGCGGTCACTAATAGGTTGCTTGTTAACTCTGAAAGGTTGCCTGAGAAGTCCATTATTTGACCACGTCACAATATGTATAGGTGACGCCAATACATATCGGTATGTGCGTGTGGGTGTGTGTCTTGTGACTATGACTCATTTGCACTGCTGTAACATGGGTGTATGATGCATTGTTGTCGGGTGCTGTGCGGAACTGTGCCTCCGCCTCTTGCTATATCTGGAATTATTGATACATACATACAAATTGTGCATACCGCGTTGCTGTAATTGTTTCTTGTCGTATGCTGCCTGGAGAATACCACTTTTCAAGCCCCTGGGTTTTTTTTAAGCAGTTCCCCTTCACATTTAAAATTTAAAATCTGAATAGTATGTTTACTCGGGTGACATTTTGTATGAAGATCTGACACAATTAAGTGTGGCAAACGTGCAAAAGCAGAGGAAATCGGGATGGGGCAGATTTCGCGGCACTGTATGTTCAAAGTAAAAACAAGTCGATGAGTGCCACGGATATGATGACCACATAGATTACTTATCTCGTCACCGCACAGACAGATCACTCAAGGAAACTATCGAAACTATATTACACGTTGCACGATAGCTATGTTGGTGTCGGGTTATCAGCATCTTCCAAATAATGAAATGAATCGAAGCCTCTTAGACGTTCACACCACAGGTGCTTGGTGCTGCCGCCCCCTTTCTTTCTTTTTAATCGCTACTTTTATCGCTACCTTTTCATCAGTCTGTGGCATCGTGTTTGGGGACAGCTAGATGAAGAGATAGCCCAGCGTAATGCAGAGCCGAACTGACGCAATGTCGCCTGTAATCTTTGTCAATATGTGGCTCCAACCCCTGTCTGGGACTTCGGAGGTTACTGTAGGGAAAGATGCTGCGTTGGTGCTTTGAAGTTACCACGGCAACTGACGGCAAACTGCCAGACGAACGAACCAATTCAGAACACGCAGCAGAAATAATCTGCCAAACTGTGATGAGGGGGAAATGAACCCCCCCCCCAAAAAAAGTGGAAAACAGCTTCTTCCATTGGGAGTGAATAATACATTGCATGATGCATTTAATTTTATTTGCCTAACAGCTAGACCATGAGTCACACACAAAAAAATTAAAAACTTAATCCCAGGGGGATAAGGATTTCAAAAATTGTATTTTTTCCCCTCTAAATGACAACTTTGTACCTTATTCCAGTGTACAGTGGGTGTATGAATAGAGCCAAGCCATTGTTTCACTTGAGCTCTAGACAACTGCTGAGGATGTGGGAGGGGGACTTCGCTGCAGAGATGTTATTTCTCCACACAGGAAAGAGCCAAGCGACACACAAGGCGCCGAATCAATTGCACCACACCACTTTAGCGCCGCCGCGCCTCAGTAGAGTGAGGACACGCCACGGTTAAATACAGCACAGCATAAAATCTATTGACTGTCTTCATTTTTCCCCCTTTCACTGTCCGTGTCACCAGAACTCGATGTATAATGAATGAGTAGCTATAGGAAGAGAGCCATGACGACAGAGAACGTTTTTTGTCATTTTTCAGTGTCTTATGTGCACCGACCACAAGTCTTTATCAATCAATCAATCAATCAATCAATCAATCAATCAATCAATCAATCAATCAATCAAGTTACATTTTATAGCGCTTTTCTAGCTGCAAGAGCCGCCCAAAACGCTTTATAACTAATTAATTCACACACACACACACACCGATGGCGTGGAAGTGTCAGAAACGCTGGTTCTCTGTGACTGAAAGAGGCGTGTGAAACACGCATTCATGTTCCTCATACCAAGCCTTCTTTTGGCAAACAGTTACACAAATATTCTAGTGTAGTCTAGTAAACCATAACTAAGACATACAGTGCTTTAAGTTGATTAGAACAAGGCGACCTCTTCCCTTTACAGGTCCCTCCTCTACAGCAGTAGTGTTCACCCACAACTTTTGCTCATAAAAAAAAAAGAATTGTGTTGTTGTTCGTGTGCATCAGCTTAACGCCCCTGATGCAGTGGTGAAAAGAGGGCAGCTGGGCAGTGTAGCGCTCCAGAACCCGGGACAAGAATAATGCGGGTCTACTGAGGTGGCGCATGTGAACCACGACAACACCGTTTGGTTCAATGAGCAGAAAGCTCTAGCTCGGCTGACTGCTACAACTTGAGTGTGGAGTTCCTGTACTTCTGATCGGCACACGATACAGCTGAGGGCAGGACGGTAGTTACGTAGTATATCGCTCCCCGGTTAGCTACCGTAAACTCACGCAGGTTGCTTCTTACTCAAGTCAGCGAACTGAGGGTTAGATCCTCCTGGCCAGCGCGGCTTCCTGCCTTCAACACACAGCCTCTCTCTCTCTCGCTCTCTCTCGCTCGCGCTCTCTCTCGCGCTCTCTCTCTCGCTCTCCCCGAGGAAATTACCGCCGAGCTGCTGTACACGGGCGGCGTATATCAAATGAACTCGGTCATTCTGGTCTATGAGTTGGTCCAAGAGACGCGACGATGAAGTCGTTGTTGTTACTGGTCGCCATTCTGCGGGTCGCCGAGACAACCAAGGTAGGCTGTGGGAAATATGTTGTGTGCCGCTTCAGGCAGGTGGCGGTCGGACGATTTGCGCCAGTTTTGTCCGCACACAGGCCGGCACTGCTAGCTTAAAAAAAAAACAACGTAATGGGGTTGACCCGTTTCTTATAACAGCGCTAACCGGGGGCCTGTGGGTACGACGGCTACCTAAACGCGGAGCTACTGTACGGGCAGGATATTAGTTTCGCTATCATCACCTTGATTACTGTGCCGTCGAGGTGTCACGCAATACGGCTTACTTGATGACACGCGACTTTCGCTGGGAGAGGCTGCCCTCTCAAATGCTCACTGTCATGTGGAGACTCACTGTTTTAGCTGTTTAATGACTGTTGAGTTGTAAGCCAAAATAGTAATGACCCCCTTTTTTTCTTCTTTTTTTTCAAGCAGCTTTTTTTAATAGTGGTAGATAAACATAAATCATACAATTTCACTCTGTCCTTCTAGGTAGCCTTATTTAAATGGATATTTCCACAATATTGGATGTAATCCATTATACCCAGCAGTCTGTTACAAAGACAGGTTGTTCATTGGGTCCAACGAATCAAGCTGTTTTTATTATAACCAAAAGCCAAACTCAGCACATCATCAATCTATGTGTCTAGTTTGGCAGGTGTGCTGTTGTGTGACGCTCACCGGGTCACCTTGATAACGGACGAGTGAACCGAGTGCTCAGAGTTGCTCAGAGACATATTGAAAATATTTTAGTCTGTTTGTTTATGGGCACGTTTTTAAGGAGTCACAGCATGATCTGAAAAGAGACCAAATAAGGCGGTCAGAGGTCAGGCTGCATCTGCCTCAGCTTAATATTTCAGTGTGAGTAACTCATGCAACGCACAGGGGAGTTTTCTAATCTATGCATTCCACTACTTTCAGTTTACCTCTGTGTTGCCTCACACAATTAACAAGCAGCCACTTGTTTTGTTAGGCATACAGCCATGAGGAAAAGGAAATAACAGGATGTTCCTCCAATTCCACACAATGATTCACGGGGAGTGTACATATCTGACAGTTTCTCCTGTTTTGGTGGGGCTTCTACTGTAGCTCAGTTAAAGCGCACGCAGTTGGTATGTGGCTATACAGCCGTGGGGAAAAGGAAATAAAAAGGACGCTCTTGCACTGCAAACAGTCTGTGGCATTGGTTTCTCAGGTTTGCAGGAGGTGTGTCTTTCTCGTCAGACCCGTCGGTTGTCAGACCACATACATAGAAATTCAACAAAACCCATTGTAGAGGGTTTCTTATATGCCATTTTCGTTTCCTGTCATGCGAGAAATATGCTGCTGTTGTCAGCAAATGTTATTTTTACTTGTCAGGGGAAGGCATGTGTATGTGTGTGCGCGTGCGTGTTTGTGCGTATGTGGGGTGTGCCAATGCATGTGCCTCAGAGGGTTACAAAGAAAAGGAAATAAAAGATAAATCTCGTGGTGTTTTTCTTCGCCATCTCATTGCTCGTTGTCCTCGATGAGCAGCTTCTCTTAACGATCTTATATTTCCAACAGCCATACTCTCTGCCATACCACGCGGACTCAAATGGACTCTGTCAGGACCCCAAAACAGAATATGTAGTCTATGACTTCAATTTGTGCTGCAGCAGGTGTCCACCAGGTAAGTGCGTGGGCATGCATATCAAGGACTGTAATTGTCTGGGATATGAGCCAGGGTGTGGTGAATCCCATTTGAACCCTGTCATGTTTTGTAATAAGACGTACTGCACTGCTACAGTTTATAAGATTTAAAGCAATGATGTTCAGATTGGACGACACCAGGTGTCTGTTTACATGACAGCATACTGCTGTCAGAGTTAACACCGATAATAATTCTAGTGTATCGTCTTGTGTCAGAGCAATGACTCGTTTAAGTCTCCCCCCGCACCGGTGTGTGTCTTCCAGCCACATATCCAGCAGGGACGCTAAGGCTAGCTCAGAGCTTCAACCATTTCGCTCAATAACAACTCAGATAATAACTTGACATGGTAGGGACGATGACCTCATTTGACCCCTCTCTGTGGAGTTAAAGGTTTCAGCAATCCCCTCTCTACAAACGTGGGGTGATGGGTGTAATTAAAGTTTAACTGCGATCACTCGATGTTGAAATTCATCAGCGTGTGAAAAACTTTTTACCTTCTCATGGAATCTAAAAGTATTGGCACATATTCATGAATGGAAAGATTTCAGTTTTGTTTTTTTTTCAGTTGAAATGTAAGTAACAGCCCACAAACTCCTACCCTTCCGAGCTCGAACGAAGCAAAAGCGACTCCCACATACAGTAAAATTTTACATTTTAGCAACGCAACCAAGCTGAACCAGAGAAAACATCTTACATGGAAACTTGTAAGAAGGCAACTGAGAAAATCAACTAGTTTCTCTCAGACCCTTAAAAGATATAACCAGCAAAGGCCCAAAGCCTCCGCATATAATACTGACAAAATACAATGTAAATGAATGAATAAACCCTGTATTAATACATGTGCATTTGCCATAGGAAATCGACTGTTGCAGAAGTGCACCAACACTACTGACAGTGTTTGTAAACCATGTCCAGGAGGCCAGTACATTGTGGACTGGAACTACAACCCAAACTGTTTTTCCTGTTCCAAGTGTAAATCAGGTGGGTGTCTAGTAATACTGTAAATTTTGTTGAGTATGATATATATATGTATGTATGTGTGTGTGTATGTATATATATGTGTGTATATGTATATATGTATATCTACTTCTACTTTCGGCTGCTCCCCTTTCATGTCACCACAGCAGATCCTCTGTTTCCATCTCTTCCTGTCTTCTGCATCTTCCTCTGTCACACCAGCCACCTGCATGTCCTCCCTCACCACATCCATGAACCTCCTCTTTGGCCTTCCTCTTTCCCTCTTCCCTGGCAGCTCCATATTCAGCATCCTTCTCCCAACATACCCAGCATCTCTCCTCCACACATGTCCAAGACATCTCAATCTTGCCTCTCTTGCTTTGTCTCCAAACCGTCCAACCTGAGCGGTCCCTCTAATATACTCACTCCTAATCCTGTCCTTCTTCGTCACTCCCAATGAAAATCTTAGCATCTTCAACTCTGCCACCTCCAGCTCCACCTCCTGTCTTTTCATCAGTGCCACTTTCTCCAAACCATATAACATAGCTGGTCTCATAACCATCTTGTAAACCTTCCCTTTAACTCTTGCTGGTACCCTTCTGTTGTAAATCACTTCTGACACTCTTCTCCACCCACTCCACCCTGCCTGCACTTTCTTCTTCACCTCTCTTCTGCACTCCCCGTTACTTGATTATAATATGTATGCGTAACACAAAATGTTGCATAAGTGTTCCTGATGCAAAAAAATAAAAAATAAAAAATCTTATTTTATCTATGATCAGAGAAAGGTCTAGAGTTTGCCCAGAGGTGCTCTAGTACCATCAAGTCAACGTGTGTGTGCCAGCCAGGAATGTACTGTGTATTGGGATTTGACGACCCATACTGTGAAGAATGTAGGAAATACAAATCCTGCAAGCCAGGCCAAGGGGTCATTCTACAAGGTACAGTGGTTGCAGTTTCTCATAAGGTCAACACTGTGTCTTTGTAACATGCTATTAATGTTATGCAATGTGAAAGAAAATGAAATTCAATGGATTGATAATGTGATAGGCATAATTTATATGATAAGATTAGATTTATCAATAGACAGTGAACGTTCAGATAAAGGTTTTCCATTTAATTGTGGTTTTCAGGCACAGCGCTATCAAATGTGAAGTGTGCACCTTGCCCAAATGGGACGTTCTCTGATAAACCCTCCTACAATGCTTCCTGTCAGCCTCATTCAACGTGAGTGGGTTAAAGCAAAGCAGGTTTATAGATACCATGGGTGTTTGATCACAGATCTTTGAACTCTCTCTCTCGCTCTCGCTCTCGCTCTCTCTCTCTCTCCCCCTCCCTCCTTCCACCTGTCTCTCCAGATGTCATGGAAGGGCTGTTGTGAAAAAGGGTGATCCTTTCTCAGATATTGTGTGTGAACTCCTGCCTTTCTCACACTCCACAATGCCCCAAATCCCATCAACACAGCCACAGACTCATTTTGTGTACACAACCGCCAGTCCACTGATGCCCAGGGTCTCATCAGGCTCGAGCGCCACACTGTCTGCCAGTTTATCTGTTCCAGTGGCCATTGTCAGTGGTCCAACAAAAACCCTGCCACAAGGCACTGACATGAAAGCAGGTAGGCCAATGGTTTCATTGTTCATGTCATAACAACTTATTGATGTTTTAACGATCAACCATTTCTCTGTTTCTCTTTCTTTGTGTGTGTGTGTGTGTGTGTGTGTGTGTGTGTGTGTGTGTGTGTGTGTGTGTGTGTGTGTGTGTGTGTGTGTGTGTTTGTATGTGTTCGTGTATATTTGTGTGCCTGGCAGTTGCCATCGGTACCAGTGTGATTGGACTTCTGACTGTTCTGGTCATTATTGTCGTGGTTCTACTGCGCCGACGTATGATTCAGAAGAAAGGTAAACACAGCCCGCAAAGAGCACTTCAGTCATTTTCTTGTTTTCTAAAGGCTGCCATTGCATCTGCTGTTCACCTCAAAGTTGATTGTGGTGATTGAATAACTTTCATCGTACCTCAAATTTGACATTTTCATTATAATGGTGTGCAATTGTATAAACATTGAGAAGTGCATGGAATGGATGTTAACTTAAGTTTATATTAAGTGAAACAGCCACACAGAGTCCAAGACAAATTTCTCTTAGGGGATAATAGTTATTCTCATCTCATCTCGTCTCATCTCATCTCATCTCATCTCAATATTTTACCCACTGCATGTCACTGTGTTTTCTTACCCAGAGTCTGAAATTGATTTTCCTAAAGTAGAAGCAAATGGAAATGGCAAGGAAGGAGATAACGTGAGTTTCCCTTCAGTCACCTACATCCTATTTCAGCACAGCTCTTTATATCTGTTATGTAAAGAGCATAACTTTATGTACCTCTCATCCACAGAACAATCAGGTTTATTTAGTGGATGCTCAGCTCACTTCATCCACTACTTGCTCCCTGGAACAGCAGTGTCTTTTGGAAACAGAAGATCCGTGCAGTAGCCCCAGTCAGGGTTGTCATGATGCTGAACCTTTGAAGGAGAGTTGTTGCGGCCAGGAGTGCAGGACCATAACAGCTATTCCCTCTACCATACCCTTGAACAACACACAGTCTTTTCTGTCAGAGCCTATGCCTTTGCTCTCCATCACTGAGCCCATCAGCCCTGAGTCGGTCCCCCCTCAACCCACCTCTCAACCCACCAGCCCCCAGCTCATCAGTCCAGTGACCAACAATCCCCATGTCAATGTCAACATCACTTTTCACATAGGGAATGGGTCCTGTGGTGCACTATCCATCATCCCCAAAGACTCAACACAGACAAACCCTGACCTCCCCGTTGGGAAGGAGGAGGAGTGCTGCAGCATACCGCAGCAAGAGGCTGGCAAGCAGTCACTGATGGCAGTGCAGGAGAGTGTCAGCTATGATTGATGCAGTCAGCGAGTACCAAATAACCTAAACCATGTTTTCTCAGTATTGGCTGTTACTTAAATGTGCGTGTGTGTGTGTGTGTGTGTGTGTGTGTGTGTGGGGAGGGGAGAGCACTTTTTTTCCAGGCAGCAAACATTTTGCAGCAACTTTGCGCCATTAAATGGCACTTTGTTTAATATGTATATTGACTGTAAATAAAAGATATGAATATTTTCTCGATTTAGCTTTCTGGTCTTTTTGTCGACGCCAGATGAAAATTTGTGTAGGCTTAACCAAGTTCGTTCTGTAGATGCTATTGCCACCTACTGGTTGATCATGAACTAAACGACGCCTAATGCCTCGCTAGACTGTTCACCGGCAAGATCGGGATCCGAGTTATGTTTGATTCATAACTTGCTTGTCAATGTCATATAGTTTCTTGATCGGATATACAAAGCGGTGTAACCTGACCACACAGGTTCGAGAAAGTTATCGTAGATACAGAAATTACAGGCGTGAGAGCCCAAATCGACCGGCTCATCAGCTGTGCGCAAAGCACCGCGAGTGAAGGTGGGTCATTCCATTATTGGGGGGAACACCATACAGCCAATGGTTAATAAACTCCGCTATTTTATCATTCATTCATTGACTTAAGCTATCGTTTAGTCAAAATTCCCATTTAAGATAATGGTATATTTCAATATGTATGAGTGTCTTCTCTCTGAGTTTGCTAATATTTGTCGACGGGCTTCCGGGACTCACCCATAAATGACGCAAGTGGTTTGCTCCGCCGCCGCTGTGTGTTATTCCCCTTCCTGAAAGAGAGTCGAGCTCTGGCGCTGCTGATGTCGGGGAGGGGAGTGGGATCGCCGGTGAGTGGACTTTTTGTGTATTTATTTATTCGGTAAGCTTTATGGCCAATTGTCATGTTAATGCGCGTGTGAAACCACCGGGGTGTCGGGCTAGCCACTTATCCAACAGTGTACGGACGTTTTAGATAGACAAGGATAGCGGTGTGGGATTTTTTTTTTAATTCCGTCTCCTGCCGTGGCGGTTGTGCTGCTCCTACTCGGATATGTTTACAAATCCTGCGAAGCAGCAAGGTGGAGCAAGCCTATTCACCTCGCCTGGCAGAGCAAACAAGCTAAAGCTGCAACGTGTGCGGTAGTCTGATAGTCGTATAAAGTAAGTTTGGCCTCCAATGGGGAGGGGGGGGGTATAGGCTACTTGTCATGGGGGACTCAAGAGACATTGCCAGTGGTTGCGAGGTAGGACGGCAGCAGTGACAGCATTGCCGCAGGTGCTCCTCTAAAGCTGCCGGCTCGTGGAGACGTGGCTAGAAATAAATGAGTCCCAGACGAAATGGCACTCGGGTAATTACGGCGGTTCCCCAATTTAAAACGTCAACAGCGGATCTTCCAGCTATTGACGTTGCTCTTTGGCCACTCCACTTACGAGCTACCAAGTCCGATTTCATTGCCGATAGCTAAGCAAATGTCAGCGACATTTTGCCCAATTCAAGTTTGTGGCTGTATGAATGACACAGGGGCAACCCGAACATGTGCTATATTTCTAATTGCCCTTTCGGTTTGGCATAATTTAGTACCGAATCAACCAAGAAATCCTTTTACGTGCATAATGGCAAGTGATCCTAATTGCTTTCAAATCTAGGCCAAGCCTGTGTTAGCAGTGTGAAGTAAGCTACAGGAAAATAAAAAAACTAACTAAAATCTCCAAACGAGACTGTGGCTATTAGATTCTGTTTTGCAATGCAACACTTTAGTATTTGCAAGGTACAGCATTTTAACCGTTGAAACAGTTTCGGCCTACTGGGTTAAATTTTTAATACTGTAGACAATGCAATGAGCTCTGCTGATACCTAATTGTTAAGTGGGATGGGAGGCATCTTATTGCTCTTTACTTTTGTCCCAACAGAGAGGTTGAAGAAGTGAACTCCCGTGATTCTTAAGCCGCTGGGAACCAAGTTAAAGAATAAAGCCAACTACATCCCGCTCCAGAACATTGTTATCTTAGATGCGGCATAGTCTCTGTATTTGCAAATGGCTTGCTGTCTGAAGGATGAGCTCCTTTGTTCTATTTGCCTGAGCATCTACCAAGATCCTGTTAGTTTTGGTTGTGAACACTACTTCTGCCGAAAGTGCATCACTGAGCACTGGAGTAGACAAGAAACTCACGGGCCGCGGGACTGCCCTGAGTGCCGGAGGACCTTCACCGACCCCCTGCTCTCTCCGAGTCTCAAGTTGTCTAACATTGTAGAGCGCTACTCGGCCTTTCCGCTGGACGCCATCCTCAACGCACAAAGAAGCTCTTATCCCTGCAAGGACCACGAGAAGGTCAAGCTCTTCTGCCTCAGCGACAAAAGCCTTGTGTGCTTCTTCTGTGACGAGCCAGCGCTACATGAACAGCACCAAGTGACCACGATTGACGAGGCTTACGAGGAGATTCAGGTCAGTGTCAGGAAAGAGCTTCACACTAGATTGGCAGTGATGACAATTATCCAATCATTATTAGTACAGATTAGAAAATCTTTATTTGTCTCGGGAAAGTCAGCTACGTCCATATGCTTGTTTTGCATTTGAGCATTAGCTTGTCTTACATTCTCGTATTTGCACACATCCACACCTGGAAGCTGCATAGTAAAACCAACTACCTTCTACTTTTCGCCACTGAGCAGCTTCACTGGAACCAAGTATTTTACTCATTGGTACCCGGACATTACTTATTCATTTTCCTTTGCGGGTCACATCTTTTCGTGTTGCAAGAGTGTTTTGTTTTTTAGTCCCAGACCAGTGTATTTACACTATAAACAGCTGTCTTTTGGTTTTATAGTGATAATTAGCTCAAGAGTTTAAATAAACCAGGGTTGTCAAAGCTCTTGAGATAACACCCAGGACAGTTTCAGCATGGCGTTTTTGTGGGCAGCGTTTCCATATGGAAGACCAGGATAGAATGAGAAATGAAGTGTGGCATTCTTGAAGGATCATACTGGCTTACGCTCATTATTTTCCTCAGTGCTCTTCTATTTCTCAACATTAACCCACACTGTTTACTGTCTCCACCCACTCACACATCAGTATTTTAGCACAGGGGTGTGCTTACTTTGTATTATTCATTCTGCTACCCACTACATTCAGGATTTGATTTATGAAAATTAATTCCCAAGCAGGTATTCAGCAAGAGCAACAACACAATTGTGGGTAGTTATTCGAAACGCTGCTCTGGAATGTTTTTGAATGAACTTCGCAAGGATTATAAGAAATGAAACAAATCACTTCGCTCTCAACTCGGCAAAGAAGCAAATCTAAAGGCAGCAATGAATGTAATGTAATTATTCATTACGTGAATATAAATATTTTAACAAACATCCATTAACAGTTAGACCTTGAATATACCTTGTCATTTAATGTATAGGGATCAAAATGTAATGGTAGTCTGGGCCAATGTGTTCTTCATTTGCTGTGTCATATTTCCAGGAATAATTTAATTTTCCTTCTCCTTAGCATTTGGATAATCCCATAACTGCAAAAAAAAGCTTCTAATCCTATTCTGTCTTTGTTTCAGTGTGTAAAGCGGTGCAATTCTTAGCCACTATGTGTAGTCTGTTATACAGTTTTGTGCACCTATCACTAATTAAGACATCATCCAGCTCTTAATACTTTTTAATAATAATAATAAAAAAAAGTACTTGGGTCCACCTTTTATGCAGAGTGAATTTTCAGACAAGAAACAGACCAAAGTGTTGATAGTTAATACTTAACTGTTGCTGACTCTGAGGCCAAGGTTAAAAGGGCTAAACTCTTGACCGTCACTTAGACCAGCACACTGGACACTTAGACTTAAATCATCTCACGCAGGAAAAACATTCTCTTTATACCCATTTCATTGTAATGGTGGTTAAAACGTCTACCTTTTTATTACAAATATTTTCTGTTTTTTGTTGTTTTTTTTTAATGCTGCTGCTGCTGTAAGAGAACCACGCATAGTAACGTGTCATATTGTCTCTAAACTTCTTTCTCTCTGTATACAGTACACCATCAGTGAGATGGCATCCATCTCTTGTGGGCTCTGCTTTTGACGATCCATTATGCTGTCCATTTACATCCTTTTGAAAGTATGTCTTTGAGACAGGAAATGCGGCCCACTCGCTTATCGTGCAGAATGAATGACTGTGTTTATGTGCAGGCTGCAACTGGATCATGCATTCCATCTGAGTGAAAAGTATGGAGGCAAAAAGTCCTGTGAAAGGTTTATGTCTAACTGTTTGCAGGGTGATAGGGCGGTTGTGCAGTGGATCGAGAGGTAGTCTCTCAGACATTTTAATTAGATTTGTAGTTGGGTCGATTACACTGGTCCTGTGGAGTTCTTCAGGATTCCACTTAGTCTGGAATAACAGAAAACATGGACTGTTCACTAAAATAATAGGCTTCACATTAACATACCTAGTGATTTCAATGTGCAGGGCAGGACTGTTAAGCAGTGTCGTACAATTATAGTATTAAATATAATTAAAGAAAATTGTGTTCAAGTTTTCCTGCTGAAGTCCAAAGAAGGTTTTGTGCTGGAAGCTTGAGAAAGGGCAAAACTGTCATCTTGACGCAAAAGTAATTAGGCCGAGTACAAGACGTTGCTGTTTTCTTGGACAGTGTGTGGTTCGTCCGCTTAGAGCTCTTTTCAAGGCAATGATCTGGCATTTTCTCATCTGGCAGCCAGTCTGGAGACTGCCCAGATCTGCAACCCTAAAAAGGGGAGGAAGCATGCAACAGAGACCCCCATCTGAAACAGCCGTGTCCCACGATGAGCTTGGCATTTTGCTTTTTCAGATCTATAAGTTGGTGGCTTCCTATGTAACCTCTCATCCTATCCAGAGAAGCCAAAATAGCCAAAGACTAGAAACAGATGGTGTGAGAATAATTTGTCAGATTCGTAATTTGAAATCACAAAGTAGCCAAACGGGGAAATGTCTGCCTTGCCCCCCCATTTGTTAGAAACTATATCCCTGAATTGGGTCATTGTGTGCCAAGAATTATGAGAAAGTAATGGGCTTGATATTAGGAAACATGTTGTTGCAGGTTTTGTTACTGCTTTCCCTCTAGTGAAAAGGGAACGCTGCATCCGAAGGAAACAAATGTGTTCAAGGCTGTGCTTGTAGACAGGAAGGTCATTTTCCAGCATCGACCTTTGATACTGACCTAGCCATCGGTTATAAGAGTGGCATAATGAAGAGGTGTTGAAATGTAGTCTAGGGTGGAATGTAGTCGGCTCTCGGGTAGTTTTGACTGTCAAGACCAAAGGGGACACTAGCTATGCCAGTTTTGTGGCCTCCGTTAAATGGTTAAATAGACCTAAGGGTTTTGGGGTAAAAGGGAAATGCCAGAGAAGAGAAGAAGTAAAGTTTTGGCAGGTCTGGAGCATAACTTTGGTACTTTGTGGGAAGACTGAGGCTCGAGGCAGTTTGGTTACAGCCTATTATGTAGGCCCTATCTGATCGTAGACCCTCTTTTGCTCTCTCTACTCCCTGTAGAATAGAATAGAGAACTGTGAGCCCTCTATATAAAGAGTTCATAAGGAGGGAGGAGAGCGTAGCGGTGGTCTGGCTAATGTTGTTTCTAAATCGCCTAATATATTGTGAAGAGATATAACTTGCTTTTTCTCAGGAAATTATAAAAAGCTCTGATCTGTGAATGGTAATGGCGTCCTGACAACTTGCTCAGCTGAGGTTACTTTTCGGTTACATCATCCCCTCAACCCATCATTAGAGGAATAGGACAACACAATGTCCTCCACCATCTTGCTGTTTACTCATCTAACCTCAGCAGAGGACAGATAATTAGTGTACTTTAAAATCAACGTCTCCAGGCGGGGAAAATCTCAAGATCTCCACGTCTTCAGTAGACTGTTGAACATCCACAGCTTACCCCTCACAGCCAACTAGTCCAACGTACAGTCAGAATGGGAAGAAGAAATTCAAAAATGCATCCTTCTGCATTGTAAACATTTATTGAATGGATTGAAAACTCGTTCATGACACATACCAGTATGAGCATTTCAACCACAAGCAAGCCTGTACAGAGCATTTCACACTGTGAACTGACAATTTACACTGTAAATAAGCTTTACCTGAGTGTTGCAATGGATTTCACCATAGCAGACATGTGATTTTTCTTAAACATCCTCCATTCAGATGAATAAATCTAGTTCTGCTGCAGCTTGCCCAAAGTTATGTCATACCACTGTTGTGTTAAGCATATGTTGACAGCGTTATTTGACTGGCGACTGATGAGTGCAGGCTTTGGTTTGTCCGTGTCAGGGCCTTAATCTCCTTAGTTTGGCATGTTACTCTCCTGACCTGGCTCCTGAGTCTTGTTGCTATTGGGAAGGCTTTACCTCCCCTACTAATTTGCATAATTTTCCCTGGGTGCTGCTGGAGTTGAACCTTTAACGGACAAACAAATTCAGGCCTTTTGCTTGGTGATGCAAACACTTCGGGCTGGCATATGCCAGCACGTTATTGCTTACTACTTGCGTGCATTTCTCTGCGTAAAGCATATTAAGGTAGGGCTGAGCAGGATTTGTCTTCAGCTCTGTCATTTGCGTCAGGGAGCAGAGACTTCAAAGGTTACTAATGTACACTGATTAGGAAGGGCTTTATTCCACTCATCACATTAAATTGCATCAAAAACCACTGAAACCCAGTGTGCATCAGCAAAAACTACCCATATGAAAAATAAATTTTTAAGGGGGAAAAGAGACAATCTTGGATGATTAGTCCTGTTCCCGAGGCCATTTTAGTGAATATGACCTAAAACAGAAAAAAGGGCTTGATGTACATAACATCCACATTAGGGCTGCACGATATTGGAAAAAACTCACATTATGATATTTTTTTCCTGCGATATATTTTGCGATAAGGCGGCACGGTGGCGCAGTGCTTAGTGCGGTCGCCTCACAGCAAGAAGGTCCTGGGTTTGAGCCCCGGGGTAGTCCAACCCTGGGGGTCGTCCTGTGTGGAGTTTGCATGTTCTCCCCATGTCTGCATGGGTTTCCTCCAGGAGCTCCGGTTTCCTCCCACAGTCCAAAGACATGTAGGTCAGGTGAATCGGCCATACTAAATTGTCCCTAGGTATGAATGTGTTTGGGGGTGTGTATGTGTGTATGTCGGCCCTGTGTGATAGTCTGACGGCCTGTCCAGGGTGTCTCCCCGCCTGCCACCCAATGACTGCTGGGATAGGCTCCAGCATCCCCGCGACCCTGAGAGCAGGATAAGCGGTTCGGAAAATGGATGGATGGATCTCTTGCGATAAGAAAAAATTACTGCCAAGTGGGGTCAACCACACACACCTCTTTGCTATTGGTTGAGGCTGCGGCTTTGCCAGTCAAAGTTCACCAAAGTTGGGCTACGGTCACACATGCACAAAATTAACATTGGTGAATATTCGCCTCCCTTTCACTTCCATTCTATGTGAGCGAAGGGGCGAATAAAACATTTGTTTGTGGTGGCGGAAGAAATTTGCATCTTCGCTTCGCGTGGCGTTCAACTTTGGGGAACTTCAATCAGCGAATCCGTAGCCTCAACCAATAGCAAAGACGGGCATTGAACGTAAATAAATGGAAATTGTATTAACAACATCAATTCATATTTTGCAGTATACAAATATAATGTGTCCACCAACGTCTTCACCCGCTCTAATTTTAAGGAGCTCCTTCATCTCAGAGTCTGTCCAGTTTGCCATTTTTTTGTGAGGTATTAACTAACAACTTGTAATCAAATACTCTTCTTCTTTTGATAGCATGTTGTATGTGCAGTGGATATGAAAAAGTCTACACACCCCTGTTAAAATGGCAGGTTTTTGCGATGTAAAAACAAAGAACGAAAACAAGATCAGTCATGTCAGACCTTTATTCCACCCTTAGTGTGAAATTGGGATCTATATAAATAAAGTGGAAAAACAAACATTTTGCAGGGGAGGGGGTGTGGCTGTGTTCAGAATTAACTAATCGTGTTCAGACTCATGTTAAAAAGTAGTTAGTGTACACCTGTCATAAATTAAAGTACTGTGAGTAACCACAATAAAGTTCAGCTGTTCCTGTAGGATTTTCCTGACATCTTCATGGTTGCATCCAACTGCAAAAGTCCACAAAGGGCTTACAAAGCATGAACGGGATCTCATTATTGAAAGGTGTCAATCAGGAGAGGGGTACAAAAGGATTTCCAAGGCATTAGATACACCATGGAACACAGCGAATCAACAACAAGTGGAGAAAATATTGTGCAACAGTGTCATTACCAAGAACAAGACGTCCCTCCAAAATTGACGAGAAGACAAGGAGGAAACTGGTCAGGGAGGCTGCCAAGAGGCCTACGGCAACATTAAAGCAGCTGCAGGAATTTCTGACAAGTACTGGCTGTAGGGTTGGGCGATATTGACAAAATCAAATAGAGACTGAAGAGGTTACTTCGATGAGGGATGAAGCGTTTCTCTCAATAAATGTTGTGCCCAGATGATCTGATTCAACGTTCTTTCTTTGATTTTCTTACCTGGATTATTGAGCATGCATAAAGACAAATATCACAATGTTTTTGACCAAGTCGATATTTTGACGATATTGTAGAGATGACTATTGATGCGCTCACAAAATATTTACATGACGTTTTTGATAAAACACTCAGTAATGTGGGAATGATGTCCAAACAGGTAAAGACAAATGATATTACAACTAGAAAGTTGAAAAATTGTATCTCGATACTGTAATGCAGCCTTTAGAACAAGGAAAAGATCCAAAATCCCAGGTGTTAGCTAGTCTTATATCGCGATACCGATATAATATCGATATATTGCCCAGCCCTAACTGGTTGCTTCCTACATGGGACAACGATCTCCTGTATTCTTCATATGTGTGGGCTTTGGGGTAAGGTGGCAAGATGGAAGCCTTTTCACATGGAAAAAAAAGCGAACATCCAAGCGCAGCTAAAATTTGCAAAAATATACATCCAGTCTCACAAAACCATGTGGAAAAATGTGTTGTGGTCTGATGAGACCAAGACTGAACCTTTTGGTCATAATTCCAAAAGGTATGTTTGGTGCAAAAACAACACAGCAGATCGCCAAAAGAACAGCGGGATCCATGGTGAAGCAGGGTGGTGGAAGCATCAGGCTTTGGGGCTGCTTTTCTTCAGCCGGAACTGGAGCTTTAGTCAAGATGGGAGGGAATCATGAATAACTCCAAATACCAGTCGATTTTGGTGCAAAACTTTCAGGCGTCTGCTAGAGAGATGAAGAGGAATCTCACCTTTCAGCATGACAATGACCCAAAGCATACATCCAGATCAACAATGGATGCCTTTATTTGTCATTGCACAGCTGTACAACGAAATTAACAGAGTAATGGCTTCACCAGAAGATCCACTTTTGGAATGGCCCAGCCAGAGCCCAGACCTGAATCCAATTGAAAAATCTGTGGGATGACCTGAGGAGGGCTGTGCACAGGAGTTGCCCTCGCAATCAGATGGATTTACGTTTTTGCAAGGAAGAGTGGGAAAATATTGCCAAGTCAAGTTGTGCCAAGCTGATACTCTTACCAAAAAGACTTGAGTGCTGTAATAAAATCAAAAGGTGCTTCAATAAAGTATTGGTTTAGGGGCGTGCACACTTATGCAACCAGGTGTAAGTTTTGTATTCCCCCCCCCCCAAAATGTTTGATTGAATTTCACTTTATTTTTACAAGTTGCAATTTCACGTTAAAGGTGGAAAATGTTCTGTCATGATTTGTCTTAGTTTCATCTTTTTACATGACAAAAACCTACCATTTTAACAGGAGTGTGTAGTCTTTTTATATCCACTGTTTGAAAAATATAATCTTCCATACACTTAAGATGGCACAGAATAATCTCTTCTTCTGAAAACGTTGTAAATGGTCCATGCATGTAGATAACACAGCGTCATAGGAGGAGTTCGGGTAGTGTAGTGCTCTATTCCATTGCCCACCAACACAGGGATCGCCTGTTAGAATCCCTGTGTTACCTCTGGCTTGGTTGGGCATCGCCTACAGACACAATTGGCCGTGTCTGCGGGTGGGAAGCCGGATGTAGGTATGTGTCCTGATCGCTGCACTAGCGCTTCCTCTGGTTGGTCGGGGCACCCGTTCCAGGGGGAGGGGGAACTGGGGAGAATAGCGTGATCCTCCCACGTGCTACGTCCCCCCTGGCGAAACTCCTCACTGTCAGGTGAAAAGAAGCGGCTGGCGGCTCCGCATGTATCGGAGGAGGTATGTGGTAGTCTGCAGCCCTCCTGGGATCGGCAGAGGGGGTGGAGCAGCAACTGGGACGGCTCGGAGAGCGGTGTGATTGACCGGGTACAGTCGGGGAGATGTGCGTTTTCATAGTGGTGATGTAACACCTTTTGTTCACACATTTACTGGTATGCAACTTTAGCAATAATTTTACAAGGTCTTGAAGTGTTAAATTGTCATAACTGATTTACTGTCATGTCGGGTTCACCCCCTATTCCCGCGACCCCTCTACTGCAAAATTACATCATGGGGTTACATTGCTGGTGCCGAGCAGATTGGTGCAACACTCTTGAGGTGGAGTATATGTTTCACACATGTCTTCAACCACTGTGGTAATGCAATTTTACCTTAATTAGTCAATGGGACAATCAAATTCTAGAAGCCACATTTGCTAGTGTTATAATTGTAACATTTTGAGGCTATAGTTGGCTGTTTGAGACCACTGTTGGGAGTAGGCAGAGCCTCTGCTTGCTCTCCACTTGCCCCCAAGTTCCCTATTTGCGCTTCTCTTCATCAGTGAGCGGTGTCCGCTGAAACGAGAAATGATTGAGTGCTCAATCCCCTGTTTATCCATGCAAGCAGGGATTTGTTTGGATGTGTAACTGTTGTCGAGAGACAAAGGCGAGATGGTCTTTCAGTTGCGCTGTACCGTTAACTGGAGATGGACTGCAGCCTCGACCAGACGAGTTGAACTGTTGCGGTAGTGCTCTGTAACCCCCCTGGGATCTGTGGGCTAAAGCTGTACGCATGATATCTCTCATTAGCGCAACCCCAATACCCAGTTATTCCCTTCAGATCAGGGCCCAAGCATAGAGGTTAAGCGTGCGAACTTATTAGCATTTTCCTCATCTGCTTCACTGTAATGCAGCGTGGTATTTGAAACTGGGGAATAAGAGGCGCATGGCGGCCTTTGAAGTTATACCCCGGGGGTTAAAAACGGGGGCCGTCTTTCATTTTCGGTCTGTCAGGGCCTGGATGAGAGTACTCACTGAGCCTGTCATCAGCACACAGGGCCATTGCTACTGCAGTAATGAGTCAGGCGATTTCAAGGGCACCCACGGCTGCTGTCTCTCGTGTGGCTTGCCCCAGTCTGCCCTTCCTCCCTCGGCTCCGTCTCTTGCTCCGGTTTACTCGGTCTGTTCTCACCCTAATCATCTTCTCATTTGCAAGGTGTGTGCTTATTAAATGCCAGATATCTAGCTAGTTAACTCGTTCTTGCGAGGACGATGTTCCCAGGGCCAGACTTTCTTTTTCTTTTCTTTTTTTGCCCCCTTCTTCTCTTCCATTTCTCTGTCTCTCTCTGATAAACGAGCTTTTCCTTCTCGGGTCAGGGTGGTGTTACACTGTGGTTCCATCCATGTGGAAACGGAGCCATGGGGAAAAGCAGAACAGTCACGTTCGATTAGAGAAGCACCAGCATAATTTCCCCATCCAGGGGGATGCAGCGGCATGTGCTGCACTTGTTACTGCTACCGCTGAGGATGCTCAGGGCAGGAGAAGACTTCAATTGGATGACTGTTTCGGCCCAGAGAGGTAGACGGGCAGAGCCCTGTGCCATCTAGGCCTCACTGAGCACTGCACTCCCTCAAGAATAGTACGGTTTCTTAGCGTGCCCACCAAGACTCTATATTTGTGTTTGTTTTGAAGCAGAGGTTAATTACTTTGGCCCTTGCTTGAGTTTGGGGAGCCGGATGTTTTGGTGCCTCGGTTGCTCGTTAGACTCCATGTTTTGCCGAAAGTATCACATAAGTTGTTACGGCTGCTCACTTAATGAAGCCTTCCGGACAAGGGGCTCAATTCTACATGTTACCATATGTTAGTGAATGTGTAAAGAACAAGGGACTCAATTCTACGTGGTACCATATGTTAGTGACTGTGCAAGGAAAAACAAGGCAGATTCTGAGGGATGGCTAAGAAAAAATGAGGGGGCAAAAGGTGAGTGTGAACATATTTTTCTCTTAAAATGAAAACATTTTCATTTTTCGCATCTTTTGCATGATATTGTGAGGCTTGTGTAAAACTCCTCCGGAGATACTCCATCATTTTTTTAAGCTTGGACTTCTGACCTCTGGACTCGGTTTCTCAGCAGGTTGACAAACTCTTTTTTTTCTTTTTTTTACCTTTGTCAGCTGTTCTTACATCTGTTATTTTGCCTCCAGGCCTGTTTACTCCATGTCTATAACTGGCTTTAATTCCAAGAGAAACTACTACACATCGAGATAAGCCCCGTAGGCATAGTCAGTCAATTGGGCAAACAGGCGGTCCGCAGAAACGCCCAAACACCTGAAAATCTGTCACACAAAAATGATACTAAATTGTCACTGGAATATGTTGGAGCTGCTGTGCGGCATGTGCCTCTTAAGCGTGCTGAGGCTGCCGGCCTTGGGAGTGCTGCGTGTGTGCAACCGAACTGTTCTGGCAGGGTGGAGAGGGAGAGGAACGCTCGCTGAAGAGGAGGGATTTGCAGGTCATTCGGGTAAATGAAAGGGGAAGTGCTGTCTTTAAAGTTTGGCAGCTTACAGTAAGGCCTTAATGCTGAGCCCTGGCCTCCCCGGTGATAGGCAGATGGGCAGGGAACACATCCCCACACACTCGTGGCATTGCTGGTAGAGATAGTGTTGAATAAAGAAAGAACAGACACGGAAAGGTGTCTGTCTGTTGATTAAAACAAATAAAATAAAATTCCAAGCCCTGATCTGAAATAGAAAGTGAAGAATATGAAATGCAAAGTCAAGTGAGATGTCTTTAAAAGCGGAGATAATTGGAAGAACTTGGTAAGAGTCAATTTGCAAAAATACCCCGAACAGTAAATGACCGCAATGTAATTACTGTTGACTCTCCCCTGCCCCGCTGTTAAGCATTGGGTCTCATTAGTGTGCGTCGGCTGGTTTGTTTCTGAGCTGCTGCAGACCCCCTGCCACAACCTTGAGACTCTGAGACCTGGGCTTTTTGATTAGCTGGAGAATTAAGGCAGATTACAGGCAATTGTTCAGGGGGCCCGGACAAAGCAGGACTAGACCATAATCTCCTCTAATTCCCTGTGTCCAAGATGAGCCGCAGATGATTTAATTAGATGTGCTGTGATAGAGTCCTCAATTACAGCTCCTGTCAGCCAGACTCGGATCTAACCCCCTTCAAAGTAAGCCAGTGGAGTGGGGGTGGGTGGATATTGGAAGATATTTACGCGTTAAGTGTCACTATTGTCTGGCTGCAAAGTCCAGCAGCATTTTTGCTTGCCTAATGACTGGTGTTCCTCAACACAGTCCAGGTGCCAAAAAATGGGAGATACTGACTTGTTAGGGTTAATACTCCTGACCAGTGGAAAGAAGAACTGGAGTTGGTCCCCAGGCACTGCAGCTGCCCACTGCTCCTATACAATAGGCTGGGTTAAATGCAGTTAAATTCATTGTAAGAATACAATGTCAAATAAAGTGGCTTTCATTTTCATTTTATAGGCATGTGGTCACGGCAAAATCTCTCTCCTTCGATATTCAGATTTTCTTCGGATTAATAAATTGTAAAATCCAGACTTACTATGTAATATGTAGTGAATGACAATATTAATTGATGAACTGGAGGGGGAGTGAGTGGGGTGGGGGTGGGGGGGTCAGTGCAAGGGTATCAGAGATGACTATGATTTTGTACCAGCGGATATGATACCATGGACATATCATGTCGTAAAAAGTGCATTGTAATTTATTACTTATTAGCAGTTCATTGACCATGATGCCAGAGTTCCCTTTTGAGACAGCCCCCTATATTTTTTTGCGGGGTATTACTTCAGAGTGTTGACTTCTCATAATGCACTCTGGCCCATAATGCACTCTAGTACACTAACAGAGGTTTTCGCACCATGGCAGTCTCTGTCCACAGGCCACAACCAGGGAATGGAATCTGCTCCTGCACTTTGGTGCGTTTTTCACCGAGGAGCTTCCCACAGCCACCAAAAAGGAAGCCAGTCTCAAATCTGTTGGTTTATTTCTAGCGGAGGGAATTAGTTTTCACATTGGATTGTCATGATGTGGCCTCATCTGATATACGGCAAGTGTAGTTATTGTAAATGACTAAGAGTGCCTATATTAGGCATGGAAATAATGTGTTTGGTGTACAGTGTGGCAAATTGACAAAGAAGGCACACGTCCCGAAGGTTTACTCCGTGTCAGGGGATTGAGAGAAAGAGAAGCAGACTAAGTCTTTATTTGGTCAGATAGCGATATCGGCCATCTGTAGCATTTCAAAGCCTGCGTGGTGCATACACAACGGCAAAAATGGAATAGTTCACACAGCTGCATCCAGACCGCAGACGCGGAGGAGAGGCAAACAAATCTGTTTTGTTTTCTTATCTCTGCTGTTCATCACTAGCAAGCAGAATCATATTTTTCATCAAGGTTATTTGTATGACTACCAGATATACAAGATATTTTGAAATAAACAACAACATGCTGACCAAGAAGTTTTTTTTTGTTTTGCTTTTTCAAGATGACCCAACGTATTTTGTCATTGTGACGATCCTCTGGCAGTCGAGGGTCACTTTCAGGGTACGGTTACTCTCTGCAGCCCAGCGTAAAGTCACTGACCCACAGGAAATGCCAAAAGCAGCAGGAAATGGACCTTGTAAATCTATGTTGTCATGACTGTTGCCAAGGGCTTGGTTGTGCTTGGTCTTGCATGGCCAGTGAGCCTCCATGATGTAGCCATTTGAGACGGTGTTGCCAAAAGCCCTTTCTGTGAAAGTAAATGTAGAGCTGAGTTAGTGCAAATTATGTGTTTGTTTGAGTTTATGTTATGCCAAAGACACAAAGCTAATTTTGGGCTTTTCATTTTTTCCTCCTTCATCCATTGCATTATTTGATGATGTATGGCTCATTCTCAGATTAGTGCTTGGCTCCTGTCAGGGATGATTGATGGCACTTCAGAAATGGGTTAGATCTCTGGTGGGTGCTCAAAATGAGATTCTTACTGCATGAGCCTCATACTGGGCCAGAGTTTTTCAGCACTCTGGCCCCTGTATATTAATGTTGGACAGATTCTTAAAATGAACATTGCCTTGGTGCCTTGGACTCCCTATGTACATAGCCCTGTAGAAACTTTTTCTGTTCAGTAATCAGAGTACCATAGGCTACATGTGGCAGGCAGATTTTTCCTCTGGCAGCTCTCTGCCATTTATGAAAAAGAAGAAGAAAAAAATCCACTGTAATGTCAACAACACAGTAACCCTTCTGGGATATCCTGCTGAGGGCTTTGAGCCCCAGCTGTGTATCTGATGACCCTCTTTAAAGTCTGACATCCACCAACATGGCTTCCAAGATACTTTAGCACACTCTGTTCTTACGTCTGTGCTGTGATTCTAACTGGAAGCATCTGTAAACCTCCATTAGTCATTTTAAAGGTGCAATTTGCAATAATTTGACTTTGCTGATATAATCAATGCTGATATAATCAATGATCTAACATACAGGCATAACATGACGAATAATTCTCAGGAGTTGCTGAGTGAAGTGATTGTAAACCACTCATGCCCCCCGCTCCACTCCAGATTTGGCTCTCATGCGCAGTCCTCAGTGAAATGTAGAACTAGATCATACATGTTACAGAACTATGCAGTATTTATGAGCTCTACAAACTGATACCTAGTGAAGGCATTCAAAATTTGGTAAATGTTGGCAAACATGTTGAACATCCATGATCTTTCTCTTCAGATTTATTTGGCTCATCTATTTTAATTTGGTTTTATTATTCACTGAACTATAGAGGTCAGTGTTCATGTAGAAATTGCACATACTAGCCTCTTTAAAGACAACAAATATATGTACTGTGAGGGTATATGAAAATATTAGGATCATCATATGTAGATTTTTTTCCCCTTACCATCCACACTCAGAGTAATCGTAGATTGCAAAAGATTTAAACATTTTGTTCCCGTCCTCACTCCAGGAAATGGATCAGAAGTCTCAGAACATTCATCATTTACATGACATGGCCTACATTCTTAGGACTGGCGAAAACCAGCAACATCAGCACTTCTACACACTCCCTCTTGGTTTTAACCCATGTTGTTTCCTTCAAGACTATTCTCGGCAGCTATGTAATCTGTAATCTTGGTTCCAAGACCCATGGTTGCATCTGGGCCCATTCCAGGATCAATTCCACTGGGTGTTGTTGTTTGTAAATGGCTCTCCTTTGAATATTTCTATAATGACATACAGACAGTTGTGCTTGAATTGCAGATTCAATCGTGGAGAGTAAGGCCAGATAATGCAGTTTTTATTCTCCAGCTGTAGGGGTGATTATATAACCTGCTTGGTGAAGGGCCACTGCAGCTAAATTATTGCATTCTCGTAGGTTCCCAACTTCTCATGTATGAAATACTGTTTTGAAGTTATTGGGTGTTAGAATACAGATTGGAAAATGCTTCACAGGACCCTAACATAGATTCTTTTTATCAGGCTGCATTGTCTGGTAATAATCTGGTCATAGAACAGATAATCCTATGTGTTGTGCACAATAACAGCTAGCTAAGTCCCCATATCCATTCCCTGGGCACCGGTAATTGAAGTCTATCCGTTGTCCCAGCTGGCTGGTAGCTGTTGCCATTGAAGCAGGCTGCATCTATCTTTGGTGATTTAGGGATGAGTTTTGAGAAAGGAGATGGTTGGGTAACCTAAATGTTGTCTGTTGTTGTGAATTTTGCCACTGCCTGTCTATCACCCCACCGACACTAGAGGGTCAGTTCATCAGGCTGCCCACTCATGTCAGTCAGACCGTTGCATTGAGATGGATGTTAGACACACACTCGGCATACCATTGATCTATCAGGTTGTCTCTTTCTCCATCAGGGCAGCGGATGGGGAAGGATGGGGTTGTTCTATCCTCTGGCGCACTTGGTCTGTCCTGCTCAGTCAGCTCAGCTGGCTCCCGCCTGCTCTGTTCAGCTGGCTGATTTCCCCCCCCCCCCCCTGCTGTAGGGACAGGATCCTCCCCTTGGAGAGGCTGCGGGCTCTGCTGATGCCAGGGGAAGCGGGGCTTGGGGATATAAGGCACAGCTTGAGCACATTTCAACGTCTCAGAATAAACACACTGGAGTTTAAAGCTTGAGACAGCATTTTTGTTGCTACAAGGTTTCACTTTTTCTTTTTGTCTGACTTTTATTTGGGACCCTACCGCAGGTCGGGAAGGGGGGCATGCTTTCGTGTGCGAGTTAAGTTTGTGTGACTGACCTGGCTTCGAACCTTGATGTACAATAACTCCTATTCCTGACATATCCTAATTACCTGTAAATGTGGGCTATTAAATGTAATTTATCTCTTTTCTGTATTCAGCCCGAGTACTGCAGCTGGCATTGTCTTATCAGAAGGACCTGTACAATATGTAAAGCACTCTTTAGAGGGGCTGCTACCCACGCTTTGTTTTGTGCTCTCGGTCGTTTCTGGCTTGCATTTCAGCGGCTCAACACAGCAAGTGAGTCAGCGATGAGTAAATCTGGGGGGGGAAAGAAATTCTATCATGCACCATACACTTATGTCACAACTTGAGACTTTTTTGCTGAGAATATTACTGTGACACCAAATAGTTTCCCTCTGCATTTGGAGGTCTTGTGTTCGCTCTTTCCCTGCAAGCCCGTGTTGCTGTTTTTAGGCTGGGAGTTTGGCCTTTGCTGTTGTGAAAGGGTCATGGCACTGTGAAAGCATGACCACGCACCAACGGGTTGCTACTGCGTCACTTGTCATGTTTTGTCAGGGCGACCTGCTGGTGACGAGCTGGGGGGACTCTTGGCGTAGACATGGTATTGCTCTTCCTTTGCTGCTACAACCTCATTAGATGGCACATTGCTGTGCGTTGAGATTGCAGGGTAAGTCAGCAGATGACCCTTTCCTCCTCCTCCTCCTGTCTGATGGTTGTGTTTCACTCATGCCCAGTCAGGCTCGCTTGTGCCACGTGTAGGCTGCTCTCACTTACAAGTAGCAAACACATTCGACTACGAGGCCTGGCATTGTTCACACAAAAAAAAAGCTCTGAAAGTCTTTCCCTTTATTTGTTTCTCACCCCTCTCTCTCATCTTTCCTCGTGTTTATGTGTTTACCATTTGCCATTACGTGTTTGATCATTTCTTCTTTGCAACCAAGTAATGAATTCCCATCTGCAGCTGAGCCATGCTCTCTGGGGATATGGAGAATGGGGCATTCGGTGTACTCCTACGTTCAAATCCCTCGTCACGCAGCAGCGTTGATTAATTTGTGTGCATTTATGTGTCTGCTTCCCATGTAACACATACGCTAATAACTCGGGTCTTCTGGTTTGTCATTTCCCTTGTGACTATGTGGCAGGGGGAGGGTGGGGATGACATATTTTTGACCCTGTCTATGGTGCATTACCATAAAGCCCATAAAACTAAGCTGCCTGAAATGGCTGCTGTATGCTCACTGCGGTGCAGCTTGCTGACAGCCTATTTACCCTGCCTGTCTGCTACCTGGCAGAGTTATGCCCTGGGCTTGAGCAAGGTTATGCTAAACTGTCCTTGTAGAAAACCGGTTGCACAGTGTTGTGTCAATATGGGTGCTTGTTGGGTGCACTTGTATGTAGCTTGACGATTCAGAAATGAAAAGGGACCCTGCTGTTTCCAGGGGAGTAAAGGAATTTAAGCAGCAAATTGCCACTGTTTCGACAACTGTATGCCTTTTTAAAAGAGGGCTCACTCACATTTTGCTGATTATTCACTCGTTTGTTTATTTATTTATTTATGTAGTTGGCATGGCATCAGTGGATGTGAAGAAAATCAGAGGAAGCTATGCCTGTGTGTGTGCACGCGTGCGTGCATGCACACACTGTGTGCTTTGTCAGAGGAAGTCCTGCATCTTGTAGGGCTTTTCATTATTCATGCTGCGACACTGCATGCTGTTTTGTTCCCAACTCTATCAGGGCTGGCGGTTTTTTGAAACCGATAACCCTCTTTGACTTCTGAAAGAGCTGCCGAATTTAATAAAGATTTGCAGCTGTGATGGGAGTTGGAGGAATTCAAAGCTCCCATATGCATTTTGGTGGAAATATGTGCAGTGATTTGTGTGTGCACCCAGGAGCTGCTAACACGAGAGCAGAGAAGGGAGGGACTGACAGCCAAATAGAGTTTTAGATTTCTAATCCCCCAGCCGCGACCCAAGTTTCCTGCAGCTTGATGTCCTGGGGAAATGTCACATCAGACTTTGGTCAGCCTGATGAGATAGACGGGACGGGGCCACCTCCTCACGGAAGACTACCGCATACTGACATGCGAGGAGTTCTCTGCTGAAGTCTGTGTTTGAGGGTAGGTGGAGCTCATAGCAAAGTTCTTTGATGTTTATGCTACATAATGATAGTCTGCCTGCAATCAGACACACTTGTCGCTCTCATTTGGCTGTATGTTAGTTAGCTCTCAGACTCAGACAAGTGTTGAACAACTGGCACTCCATCAAGCACGTCCAGCCCCCTCATGCGTTGACTTTGTCCGAGCAGTTTCTTGCCAGTGTCGGTTACTGCAAGAACTCTTGTGGATGAAAAACTTCCATCTGTGAGATAGGCTGCTTAGATGATCCTTTGTCGTAAAAGCACCTTTGAATGGTATCAAGTTGTCAGATGTTAGGTGGTGTCTTCAAGATTCAAGAGTCAAGATTCACTTTATTGTCCCAAATCGTAGAAAATTTGGATCAGGCTTCCACACATGCTGCAGCCATGTAAAACATCCCACATAGCTACAGTGAACAAGAAACATATCGAACAACATAATAATAAAACATACAGTAAAAAAGACAACAACAAAAAAGATACACGAATGTTAAATAGATTAAAAACCTTAAGTAGAGAAAAAGTACAGAAAAGCGCTACAACTGGAAATAGTTGGTCATCAATAGATACGTAAGAATAAAGCTCTGTTGGTTTTTATATCACCTTCATCCTTATTTAAGGTACTGCTATTTAACATTTTAATTGAAGTCGGGATTAAAGAGTTTTCAAATCTATTCAATCAACAACATTGGTACTCTAAACCTCCTTGCTGATGGCAGTAGCTGGTTCTCAGTGTGTAACACATGGAGTTGGGTCGGTTGATATCTTGTTGGCTTGCCTTAAAACAGCCCGTTCATAGGTAGACTGCAGGGGTGGATGCTGTCTTGACACCTATTATCTTCCATGCAGTCTGTATGAGTGGGCATAGTTTGGACTCAATTGTACACAGAGCTGTGATGCCATATCTAATTAGGTTCTCAAAGACCGCCTGACAAAAGACTACCATAAACTTCTGATCAATACCATGAACTCTTGAGTTGCCACAAGAAGTGCAGGCATTGTTGCAGTCTGCTATAGAGACCATCAACACGTGTGCTCCAGGTCAGCAAACTATCAATAAAAACACCAAGGTATTTGTATGAGGAGACCCGTGAGATGGTTTCATCATGGATGATCACAGGCCTGAGGTCACCCACTCCTCTAGAGTCAAACACCATCTCCTCTGTCTTTTTAACATTCAAGACTAGGTGGCTATCATCACACTAACTATCACGAATGACTAGACTCGTTAGCCCGTTGGCTAACAGGTCAGACCCTTTAGTTGACGGGTTAGAGTAGTCGCCCCTGGTGTGGGAGATCCGGGTTCACGTCCCAGCTGCGGCGGTTCCTGGCTGCCCCCTGAATTCACTACACTGGTGTCAAAAGTGGGAGGGTGAGACCGTGAGGCCGTTGGAAGCGTGTGTGCCTGGAGGCGTGAGGAAGCTGAAATGCTGAAGTGCGGGGACACGCTTCCCGAAGGAGGGGGGTAGTGTAACGATCATGAATGACTAGACTCGCTAGCCCGTTGGCTAATGGGTCGGACCCTTTAGTTGATTGATTAGCGCAGTCGCCCATGGTGCGGGCGACCCGGGTTCACTTCATGGCTGCGGTGGTTCCTGGCTGCCCCCTGAATTCGCTACAACACCATGCTATGAATCTTTGTATTTCTAAAGAGTACTCTGAGATGTCGCTGTCCTTCTTCATTAAACCTAAGATGGCAGTGTCTTCTGAGAATTTAATGATGTAGGATCACGGGGGGATTACGGCTTCTACACTCATTAGTGTATAAAGTAAAAAGGACAGGTGAACTAACACACCCCTAGGGGGGCCCCCGTGTTCTAGATTCGGGGTACTGAAAGAAAACCATTAACACTGAGCCGTTGTTTACAGTTGGTGAAAAACGAGTGGTACCATCTAATAATGAGAGGGTGGACATTCAGCTCGTCCACCTTCTTAACTAGTAGATGTGGCTGCGCAGTATTAATTGCTGAACTAAAATCTACAAATAAAAGGCGTACATAAGAAGCAGAATCCTCTCAATGCTTAGATATAAAATGCACCATGGCTGTGACGGCATCGTCTGTGCCTCTACTGCACCTGTAAGCAAACTGAAAAGGATCAAGAGAACAGTTGACTTCTTTTCAGTGGGTTGGATATTGATTTTCTCAAAACATTTCACAACTACTGAATTCAAAGTAACCGGTCGATAGTTGTTATTTTCCACGCAGCATGCTTTTTTAGGAACAGGAATAATAGACTTTTTCCTGATGGAAGGAGCAGTAAGACGTGTGGTAGATGGGGCACCAGGCCTCAGCCATCTCTTTGCTGCATGATTTCAGCAGGAACCCAGAGATGCCGCTTCCTAGGGCAGGTGCGTGAGAACAGTCTCTGTTCTACCTGCTGGTCGATGGTGATTTTTGGGCAGTGAGATGCAGGTAATATATCTAGCACCACTTTTTGCTCTTGCGAGATATCAGATTTTTCAAATTGCGCATAAAAGTCATTTGGTTCATTGGCCTTTTCAACCTCATTTCAAATACATAGAGACTTTTTGGCTGGGACCATGTTCGTCATAGATTTCATAGAATCCCACATTTTTATTTTTATTTTTTTTGTGTTCATTGAAGAGTAGTGAGTTTCAAATTTATCCTTCTCTTTCCTCCTGGCCTTCCTTAAATTATGAATAAGGTCTCCCTGAATATTCCTCATTTCCACAAGGTCCCCATTCTTGCATGCAAATTTTTTTCTGAACCATGCACTTTTTAATTTCTTTGGAAATGTAGGGTTTGTTGTTTGGGTACATAGTTATTTTCCTCTGAGTTAGGGCATTATCTCTGCAGAATTTAATGTATTCTGTGATGTGGTGTCTGTCGGCTCTTCTAAGCCCAAGCTGTGTAGGAGTTGCCAGTCGTTACAAGAAGAGCAACCTTTTAGAGTTTCAGTGCCGTCATTGTCCCAGACATGTACAGTTTTTACTTGTGGTTTACTCCTTTTAAGTGGGTAGTCTGGTCAGTTAAGGGCAAATATGGGGTCAAGGCTGCAAAAAGTCATTCACATTTGAGCCAATGTTTTTCTGTTAATTTAGGGTCCAATAAAGAAAAAAATGCAAGGAGCCCAAAATTTTAGGTGGGGGAAGTCTCTGAAATGGCCACGCCCACTTTTTAGGCCTGGAAATCAGTATCTCGGCTCCTGAATGTCGCAGAGAGCTGATCATGGGCTCAAAAGAAGCAGAAGCACCACATTTATATAAGCATTATGAACAAACATATACCCCAAAACCTTTACTTTTTCAGGTATTTACAAAAAACTAATTTTCACTGGTCACATACATGGCCACGCCCACTTTTTAGCCCTGGGACTATATCTCAGGCTCAGCTCTCGGAGGTTGCCCCGAGTTGATATTGGGCTCAAAAGATGTGGAAATAACTATTTATATTAGTGCTCTGAACAAATATACTGTATGCCCTAAAACCTTCACGTTTTGAGCTATTCATGAACATGTTCTTTTTTCCATTGAATTGATCAGCAGCATGCAATCAACTTTAGCCAAATCTGTGCAAGAAGGCTATACAGTTTGTTTGAGTAAAAGTGTTACATCTACTCATGGAGTGCTAGTATTCAAGTTGACTCTTTGTTATAAGAGGAGGAACCCAGTAACCACCAAAGAAACAAAGCAAACCATGTGAGGTCCAAAAAAATCTTTATTTTAACCTCACACATCCCATCAGACTGGATTCAAACACTTGCTGAGGCACTTGCAATAAATGAGACATTTCATCCCTCTGCCAGCACAAGAACATGAGGTACACTTATTAGATCTGCAACTACACACCCCTGTTACTTGAGACAATGTATCTCTTGTGGAAACTGTGCTCCACTTGACGAAGAGTTCCTCTCCTTCGGTAGTCCAACCCCATTCAATGACAGGGGGACAAGGGAGTTGTAGCAGGCTGTTTTACATTGTCCAAACTACCCTTCTTAATAACCCTGTAATGTGCCCCTGTCTCTTTCTGCACTACATTTATGTCCAGACAGCTGTTCGAGAGTTTCTCAGCAAATCGTGTAGAGTGAGATTTGGGCCGGTCGAAGCCCAAATCTTCAACTTTCTGCAGATAAATATTCTCGAGTTTGTGAAGATCAAAAACATTTTCTGAGCTGTCATCAATGAAGTTCCCTACTTCCTCCATGGCGATATATTCAGCATACTGGATCATGTCTGGGGAGTTCTGTGATGAAGTTCTTTCTTGCTTTATCCTGCAGCTCGCTGAACTGTATCTAGTAAGAAGAAATAATCAAATTATTAAAATATATATATATGGCCCGACTATAGCTCAACTTAAGAATTGAACTTAAAAGGGTATGTTGTGCTGGCTCACCTGTTACGGTATCTTGAGTGGCACTTCCTGTGATAGAATAACTCCCGTGATCTAACATCAGTTTCAAGTAATCTGAGTATTTTGCCATCATTCAGGACTTTGGCCATCATCTCTAGATTGTCTGTGAAATCCTTCACATATTTTGCTGACTTTTCTTTTCCCGCAGCAGCTAACAATGGTTCTGATTTGTCCTTCTTCCGAGGGTTCTCAATGGCTGGCTCTTCACAATAGAAGCAAAGTTCGGCTCCAAACGCAAGACTAGGCCCAGCCTTTGCTCGTGTGTTTGCCCCAATAGTCTGGTGATCTGCAAGGTCCAGTTCTCTTTTCCGTTTACGATCCTTCGCACAATTGAAATGGCTGTTATTATAGCGATCATAGCAACTCTTGTGGATTTTATATCCATCCTGTAAAGTTTCTGCATTGACAGCTGACAGTCTCTGTGAAAGATTGATATCCGCATCATTGGTGATCAGTCCGGATTCCTCAAACAGTTTTACTTGGTGAAGCAGCTTAGGAGCTGTGACAGCAGTTATGTCCCTTCCACCAGATTCCTGTCATGAATTTAGAAATGAAATGTTGGACTCATTGCTGTCATAAACATTACATTACTGAAGGAATACGCATGAAAACTAACACTGTTGGACTCATTGATGTCATAAACATTATACTACTGAAGCACACACGTGAAAACTAACCTTGCAGACAATGCACAGGGTCTTGTTCCCTAGTTCCATAGTTAGGATGGGGGATCATCTGATCATGGAAAATCAGAACTAATTTAAACTTGATTTTTCTGTACACAAGTTTGTAACAGAGTGATGTTTCACTGGTATGGCACAATACATCCACCCTCCCACAAAAATAGCATGCAATAAACAATGTTATTTATTCTTCTGCATAGATACAAAATATAGTCCAATAAAAGTGTGTCCAAATATAGCATAATAAAAGTGTTGTTACTACAAATACTTTCACCCTTTCATACCAGCCAACTAAAAATGCCCAAAATTAACCAACATGTGTAGAGCAAGCAGACACACAAACACCAACTGTCCAAAAGTAGGTAATGCCTTAGCCAAATACTACAACTGTGCTGTCGAGTGTATCGAGCAAGTCATGCTTGCAAGGCTAGTTAGGCCTACACATATGAGCTAAGGTGAAAATAATGTTTTACAAGGTAAACATACAAAAATAAAACAACACTGTTCCTTACCATCCATCCACGAGGTCAGGAACAAATTAACTCACTGATATGAAGGCCAGATGAGGCATGCATGTCATATTTTGGCAAATGTTTACAGTAAACTAGCTTTACTGAAACATGTGCACTTCTGCTTCCTTTCCTGTAGAATCAACCACTTGATAAACAAACAGCGCCAATTTGTAATTGTGGTCAGAGGCGGCATTACATCCCAAGTGATAAGAAGAACCACAGACAACTAAGATATTTTCTAAACTCATGATTCGTGTGTGTATTGTGCTTCATGCTTTATAACAGCGAATGAGATTCATGTCAAATATAGCTTTTTACAACCTTCAGGAGCTGATACGTGAAACGTGACCAGTAAAAATTAGTTTTCTTAAACTCATGATTCGTGTGTGTATTGTGCTTCATGCTTTATAACAGCGAATGAGATTCATGTCAAATATAGCTTTTTACAACCTTCAGGAGCTGATACGTGAAACGTGACCAGTAAAAATTAGTTTTCTTAAAATATCTGAAAAAGTAAAGGTTTTGGGGTATATGTTTGTTCATAATGCTTATATAAATGTGGTGCTTCTGCTTCTTTTGAGCCCATGATCAGCTCTCTGCGACATTCAGGAGCCGAGATACTGATTTCCAGGCCTAAAAAATGGGCATGGCCATTTCAGAGACTTCCCCCACCTAAAATTTTGGGCTCCTTGCATTTTTTTCTTTATTGGACTCTAAATTAACAGAAAAACATAGGCTCAAATGTGAATGACTTTTTGCAGCCATTTTGCCTTAACTGACTAGACTAGGGGACTTGTAGGTGGGAATTAAATGAGCAATATTATGGTCAGAGTTGGCTGGTGGGGGGGTTTAGTTTTGGCTGTGTAAGCATCTTTAATGTTGCTGTAGCATTTATCAAGTATTCTTGTTGCTGTGAGTCTTACAGTCCACGTATTGCTTAAATGCAGGTAACGCGGCTTCAAGCTTGCAATGGATAAAATCACCAACAATAAAACAAGGCGCTTCTGGGGTGCGTCGCAATTGTCTGTGCACACAGATCGCAGTTAAGGTGGCTGATTTTGCAGCGTTTCCACCCGGTGGGCTATAAACAAAACATGAAAAAATATTCCAGAATTCATGTGGGAGATAAAAGGGTCTGAGACTCGGCCATACCAACTCAACGTCGGAGTTGCAAACGGATTCCCTCGGTGTAAACTGGGTGCACCACTTTTGGTTGACAAAGACACAGACGCCTCTTCCCTTACCCTTGCGCGAGTTGTCATTTCTGTCGGAGTGCACTAGAAGTCTACGAAAAGAATTTTACTATGATTTTACAACAATTTTACTAATTTTTATGTTTTCCAGCTTGGATCAACATGTAACCACAGCTTGTCTGCAGTAAAAAAAAAACAGCTTTAGCACAAGTACTTGTGCTAAAGCTGTTTTTCTGTATCTAATTTTTGAGTTAAAAAGGCCATTCCAAAAAAAAAAAAAAACACTTAACAATCTATATGAATGGTGTTACTATCTTGTGGGAGTTTTTTTTTTTTTTTTTTTTTTTAAGTTTTCCCCCTTTTTCCCCCCGATTGCACCCAGCCAATTACCCCACTCTTCCGAGTCATCCCGGTCACTGCTCCACCTCCTCTCCTGATCCGGGGAGGGCTGCAGACATGCTACATGCCTCCTCCGATACATGTGGAGTCGCCAGCTGCTTCTTTTCACCTGACAGTGAGGAGTTTCACCAGGGGGACATAACGTATGGGAGGATCACACTATTCCCCCCCAGTTCCCCCTCCCCCCTGAACAGGTGCTCCTACCAGAGGAGGCGCTACTGCAGCGACCAGGACACATCCGGCTTCCCACCCGCAGGCACAGCCAATTGTGTGTGTAGGGATGCCCAACCAAGCCGGAGGTAGCCCAGGGATTCGAACCAGCGATCCTTGTGTTGGTAGGCAACGGAATAGACCGCTACGCTACCCAGACGCCCCTATCATGTGTTTTATGACACACTGTAACACAACAAGTGATCACTGACTCCCCTGTTCTTTGAGTCTTTCACACTCAAACGACGTGCAGACACCCCGATCAGAATCATTCACATCAGTCCATAAGATGGATCTGACGTTTTTGTAGTTAAATCCCGCCATTTTCTAAATCGAACTGTTTTCAGAGATCTGTGCACTCCCATACACCCCTTTCTGCCCATTCTAGTGACAGCAACCACAATCAAAGCTGACCTTTCGCTGAACCAGTCAGTTAGAAAACATGCAACAGAAGTGGAGAGGAGCATGTTTTCCCTGCCAGTCTGTCAGAATTGGTCTTTCTCATCTTGTGGGAGTGACCTCTGACCAAATGCAGAAAAGAGGCTGGGCATGAGAGGCAAGAGAAACTGCTCATATTGCTGCGCTCCTGCCGTTATCACAGAGTCACGTCCTCACACTGCAGTAGCACTGCTTTTGCTCTTTGTCTTTGTCCTTTGAAATAAAAAAGGATACTTTGCTCACAGCCTGCATTTGTCCTGCTTATTTTGCAGCCAGTGACCAAGGTCATCTTTTTTCTAATGCATGGTAAGCCAAAGCAATGGTATGACTGTATCTGCCCCAAGTGTGTTGAATCAAATGCTACCCTAGTCCTGTGTCCCCTTTTTTTTCCCCCAACTGTGAGAGGGGAACTCAAACAATCATAACCTATGTTTTTCTGGTGTTGTAGCCCTGCTTCGGTGTGCCTATCTGATGTTTAGTTGAGTAATGGCGCCTTTAATGGCCCCTGCTTCGCCGACAGCTCCATTTGGAGATATTCCTGCTGCTGTCCTTGTTGCAGTTGAGAGATGTTGGCCCTCCTTGATCACAGTCAAGGTGACAAGCAGGCTGCAGATGTGAACAGACAGTACATATGCAGCATGGCAGCCCCGTGAGTCTGTCCTGTAGCCAAAATAAATTCGCTGGTGTAATCCCGACAACCGCTGACATGCGTGTTATTGACCGTCACTTGTCCTACCTTTGCACAAGACTCTCAGCCTTCGCCTTACATGCTAATCAGTTACTGTGCGTAAGTGCATTAAAAATACTTACATTTTAAATAGGTTGGGAATACGAAGGGCTTAGCTGCACCTTAAGCAAGGTTTTTTGCACTCTTGTCCATTCTTCTACACGGGCATAGGCAAAGTGTGTGTGTGTGTGTGTGTGTGTGTGTGTGTGTGCGCGTGTGTGCGTGCGCTCTGTTACTTGCTGAAAGTTGGTCATAGTGCATCTGTATTGGCACAGGAAACGTGTAAAACTCTGCAACATTTATGACTGCAGCTGTCTCAGCCAGCTCCTTTAGTGCCCTGGCTTTCACCTGGGGAAAGTTGGAGGTGGCTAAAATGTGCTGGTTTTACCAAGAGTTTGCCTGACCAAAGACCCACTTTCTCTGACGGAGCTAACCATCTCCAGAGACCTCATTTCTGTTGACATCACTAGCTCTCTTTCCATTTCATATCTCCTCCTCTTCTTTATAGCTTAAAATGAACCTTTACTGAGCTGTGCCCGGAGGCGCTGAGCTGTTTTGTTAATTGACTCCATCTTGATATTAAGTCATTAAAAGCTTTTGGCAGTGGAAGTCATCTGAGACACCTAAACCTGATGTTGGAGAACAACCTTGATGTGAACTTGGTGTTGGTTCATTTCCCCTGCAACAAGTTGGCATCACAGAGAGCTGTGCTGCTGCCTGACCCATCGTTTATCATCTGGCTGAGTCTAGCAAATTAAACATACTTTTATATAATCTAGCAGTAAGAGTTTTGCTTTGAAAAGAGACACCCTAACTGGCACTCATTGTTAAAGGTACTTAAGGAGATGAATCAAATAAAATTAAGTCAGGAAAAAAAATGTGATTAACCATTTGAGGACATTTTGTCCAGCAACTACTACACAAAACATTCTGGAAAGACTATTTTAGCTCAGCTGATTTTACGAGGATGATTTGTGTGTTTGTCATAGCGTTCATGAATTCACAATTGAAACTGCAGGGTGTTTGATCAAAACGGTCTGTATTATAGCCTCTTCTGGGGATTGCGTGAAAGGAAGTCCATCCAGTAACTGCTGATCTGTCTGTTTGTTGTTTCTTTATGCTGCAGAGGGAGATGAAGGAGCAGCTGGCTACTCTGCAAGACAGTGAGAAGGGACACACCGAGGCCCTACAGCTGCTGCAGAGACAACTCACCGAGACCAAGGTGCCATGACACTTTCCACCCTATTGAAAACTAATGCGCACCGTTAAGAGATGTAGCAGCAGCGCTTCTTCTCCCTTCGATCGGATTCGCCACTGTATGTCAAATTCCAATGGGAGAATGTTCATTTCTATATGTCTGTGAATGTTCTCATTCATCCAGGTCATGGTTATTCAATAGTCTGGTCAGTTAAGGGCAAATATGGGGTCAAGGCTGCAAAAAGTCATTCACATTTGAGCCAATGTTTTTCTGTTAATTTAGGGTCCAATAAAGAAAAAAATGCAAGGAGCCCAAAATTTTAGGTGGGGGAAGTCTCTGAAATGGCCACGCCCACTTTTTAGGCCTGGAAATCAGTATCTCGGCTCCTGAATGTCACAGAGAGCTGATCATGGGCTCAAAAGAAGCAGAAGCACCACATTTATATAAGCATTATGAACAAACATATACCCCAAAACCTTTACTTTTTCAGGTATTTACAAAAAACTAATTTTCACTGGTCACATACATGGCCACGCCCACTTTTTAGCCCTGGGACTATATCTTAGGCTCAGCTCTCGGAGGTTGCCCCGAGTTGATATTGGGCTCAAAAGATGTGGAAATAACTATTTATATTAGTGCTCTGAACAAATATACTGTATGCCCTAAAACCTTCACGTTTTGAGCTATTCATGAACATGTTCTTTTTTCCATTGAATTGATCAGCAGCATGCAATCAACTTTAGCCAAATCTGTGCAAGAAGGCTATACAGTTTGTTTGAGTAAAAGTGTTACATCTACTCATGGAGTGCTAGTATTCAAGTTGACTCTTTGTTATAAGAGGAGGAACCCAGTAACCACCAAAGAAACAAAGCAAACCATGTGAGGTCCAAAAAAATCTTTATTTTAACCTCACACATCCCATCAGACTGGATTCAAACACTTGCTGAGGCACTTGCAATAAATGAGACATTTCATCCCTCTGCCAGCACAAGAACATGAGGTACACTTATTAGATCTGCAACTACACACCCCTGTTACTTGAGACAATGTATCTCTTGTGGAAACTGTGCTCCACTTGACGAAGAGTTCCTCTCCTTCGGTAGTCCAACCCCATTCAATGACAGGGGGACAAGGGAGTTGTAGCAGGCTGTTTTACATTGTCCAAACTACCCTTCTTAATAACCCTGTAATGTGCCCCTGTCTCTTTCTGCACTACATTTATGTCCAGACAGCTGTTCGAGAGTTTCTCAGCAAATCGTGTAGAGTGAGATTTGGGCCGGTCGAAGCCCAAATCTTCAACTTTCTGCAGATAAATATTCTCGAGTTTGTGAAGATCAAAAACATTTTCTGAGCTGTCATCAATGAAGTTCCCTACTTCCTCCATGGCGATATATTCAGCATACTGGATCATGTCTGGGGAGTTCTGTGATGAAGTTCTTTCTTGCTTTATCCTGCAGCTCGCTGAACTGTATCTAGTAAGAAGAAATAATCAAATTATTAAAATATATATATATGGCCCGACTATAGCTCAACTTAAGAATTGAACTTAAAAGGGTATGTTGTGCTGGCTCACCTGTTACGGTATCTTGAGTGGCACTTCCTGTGATAGAATAACTCCCGTGATCTAACATCAGTTTCAAGTAATCTGAGTATTTTGCCATCATTCAGGACTTTGGCCATCATCTCTAGATTGTCTGTGAAATCCTTCACATGTTTTGCTGACTTTTCTTTTCCCGCAGCAGCTAACAATGGTTCTGATTTGTCCTTCTTCCGAGGGTTCTCAATGGCTGGCTCTTCACAATAGAAGCAAAGTTCGGCTCCAAACGCAAGACTAGGCCCAGCCTTTGCTCGTGTGTTTGCCCCAATAGTCTGGTGATCTGCAAGGTCCAGTTCTCTTTTCCGTTTACGATCCTTCGCACAATTGAAATGGCTGTTATTATAGCGATCATAGCAACTCTTGTGGATTTTATATCCATCCTGTAAAGTTTCTGCATTGACAGCTGACAGTCTCTGTGAAAGATTGATATCCGCATCATTGGTGATCAGTCCGGATTCCTCAAACAGTTTTACTTGGTGAAGCAGCTTAGGAGCTGTGACAGCAGTTATGTCCCTTCCACCAGATTCCTGTCATGAATTTAGAAATGAAATGTTGGACTCATTGCTGTCATAAACATTACATTACTGAAGGAATACGCATGAAAACTAACACTGTTGGACTCATTGATGTCATAAACATTATACTACTGAAGCACACACGTGAAAACTAACCTTGCAGACAATGCACAGGGTCTTGTTCCCTAGTTCCATAGTTAGGATGGGGGATCATCTGATCATGGAAAATCAGAACTAATTTAAACTTGATTTTTCTGTACACAAGTTTGTAACAGAGTGATGTTTCACTGGTATGGCACAATACATCCACCCTCCCACAAAAATAGCATGCAATAAACAATGTTATTTATTCTTCTGCATAGATACAAAATATAGTCCAATAAAAGTGTGTCCAAATATAGCATAATAAAAGTGTTGTTACTACAAATACTTTCACCCTTTCATACCAGCCAACTAAAAATGCCCAAAATTAACCAACATGTGTAGAGCAAGCAGACACACAAACACCAACTGTCCAAAAGTAGGTAATGCCTTAGCCAAATACTACAACTGTGCTGTCGAGTGTATCGAGCAAGTCATGCTTGCAAGGCTAGTTAGGCCTACACATATGAGCTAAGGTGAAAATAATGTTTTACAAGGTAAACATACAAAAATAAAACAACACTGTTCCTTACCATCCATCCACGAGGTCAGGAACAAATTAACTCACTGATATGAAGGCCAGATGAGGCATGCATGTCATATTTTGGCAAATGTTTACAGTAAACTAGCTTTACTGAAACATGTGCACTTCTGCTTCCTTTCCTGTAGAATCAACCACTTGATAAACAAACAGCGCCAATTTGTAATTGTGGTCAGAGGCGGCATTACATCCCAAGTGATAAGAAGAACCACAGACAACTAAGATATTTTCTAAACTCATGATTCGTGTGTGTATTGTGCTTCATGCTTTATAACAGCGAATGAGATTCATGTCAAATATAGCTTTTTACAACCTTCAGGAGCTGATACGTGAAACGTGACCAGTAAAAATTAGTTTTCTTAAAATATCTGAAAAAGTAAAGGTTTTGGGGTATATGTTTGTTCATAATGCTTATATAAATGTGGTGCTTCTGCTTCTTTTGAGCCCATGATCAGCTCTCTGCGACATTCAGGAGCCGAGATACTGATTTCCAGGCCTAAAAAGTGGGCGTGGCCATTTCAGAGACTTCCCCCACCTAAAATTTTGGGCTCCTTGCATTTTTTTTCTTTATTGGACTCTAAATTAACAGAAAAACATAGGCTCAAATGTGAATGACTTTTTGCAGCCATTTTGCCTTAACTGACTAGACTACAAAGGAGTTGAATCAAGTGCAACTGGACTTGGTATATATCCGTGAAGACGTTTCGCCTCTCATCCAAGAGTCTTCCTCAGTTCGTGCCTTTCTGACTAGACCAAGCTAGTCTGACTGGCTCGTGCCTTTCTGACTAGTCTCATCACCAGCCAGTCAGACTAGCTTGGTCTAGTCAGAAAGGCACGAACTGAGGAAGCCTCTTGGATGAGAGGCGAAACGTCTTCGCGGATATATACCAAGTCCAGTTGCACTTGATTCAACTCCTTTGGATGTTCATTTCTATAGTTAATATTTAGATAGAAAGTTATGAATGGAGATTACATGTGGAAGAATGGCCACTCCATCCATCCATCCATTATCCAAACCGCTTATCCTACTCAGGGTCACGGGGATGCTGGAGCTTATCCCAGCAGTCATTGAGTGGCAGGCGAGGAGACCCACTGGACAGGCCACTAGTCCATCACAGGGCCGACACACACTCATTAACACCTAGGGACAATCTAGTATGGCCCGGTGTCTGTGTGGGTTTCCTCCGGGTGCTCTGGTTTCCTCCCACAGTCCAAAGACATGTAGGTCAGGTGAATCAGCCATACTTATAATCACAATATCTACAATATCCAAAGCACTATTCCTGTCAGGTTTTTCCCCTTTTGATTCTTTTCTTTTTAACATTGAGGTTATATGTACAGTCTTGTTGCCCACATCTACTCAGAACACCTAGTTAACACACAAAATTGCATTAAAGGGCATCAATAAGGGGTAAGGCTGTCCGACGTATACAGCATTTCAATCACTGACTCTCATTCTCATTGCTTAAGGATCTTGGGCTGACAGTGGAATTCCAACACGTAAATGGTTTTATTGAGTAGCCCTTTAGTCTCGACACCTTGTTTTAATCAGTGAAGCTTGAGAATACAGTCAATACGACAGCACAGCCCCCTCACCACCACAGCTCATTTCTTCCCTGCAGCACCATTGATGCTGTTGAACAGGGAGAGGGCTCTCTAATAGAGAGGATGCCTCTACCGTCACCGATATTTGTCATTTGGGAGAACTTGCCTCATTCTTCTTTTTAATCTATTTTGCTGATTTTTTTTTTGTACCACTGTCCTATGTCAGAGCAGCACTCATCTCTGTCCATTGAAGTAGGCCACTACAGGACTTTGTGCTACTAGCCGCCAGAGCACCAGGCCTTTCTGGTTCTGTCTGCCATCGACTCGGTCTAACTGCCACTCATAGGTCTTCTAATCAGCCCAACTCCCTCATTATGAATCGGCCCATGTCATTAGGCACATCATACATTGATTTTGATCAGACTCCACTGGCTGGAAATGCGCCACAGTGTGGTTAAATCGCTCTTAAACACTAATGCATTTTGAGAACCAACGATGGAAGGGTTTTCCACTCCCCAGTTCAGTGCATTTCCAAATTATTTCATGATGAACACTACAATGCCAAATCAGACCTTTAGTTAATAGACCGAAAAATCTAAATGCCATCAATGGCTTGACACAGAGCCAAGAAATGCTTAAATGGATAGTCCCTTCTATGACTCCATTTATCTCTGATGTTCTGCTTTTGTTCAGTTTTCCTTCTGCTTGATATTATGTTGTCAGTAGTTGTCTTCTTTTTAGTAGTCTGAACTCTGTGCCAGCTGACTGCAAATTGTGCCTTAGAGGCAGATTTCGCCATCATTTTTGTAGATGATGTGTTAATCTTGAGTGGTGAAACGTACCTGTCAGTAAATGTTGTATCCAGATGAACTGACTCAACCTTCTTTGATTTTCTTACTTGGGCTATTGAGCATGCATAAAGACGTTAATCTTGAGTGTTACCCAAATTCATAGAAACAAAAAAATTTCAAATACACCCAATATTGACAGAGATAAGACATAATGCATAATTCTGCTTACAGCTTGCAGCTTATCTTTGCAGGTTGCAGGTTATCTTAATGATAACCAGAATTCATTGCTGTGATCTGTGTTTACCAGAGGTGACCTTCCCTGGTTGAAGTTGGACTCTGTGCACGTTTTCTCGTTTCCTCCTGGAGGAGTAACTGAGAATACGGATGAGAAAGGGCTTTTATTTCTCATTAGAATGAAATTGCTGCTGCTGGTATCATCAGTGGGCATATTTTCAACCTACTATAGTCAGCGTTACTGAGGACCGATATGTATGGAGATAAAATTGAAAACCAGCAGTTTCCCTTTAAATGGGTTATGTTAAGCTAATTAAATATTTTGCCGACATGATGTTACTAACTAGGTACATCCGTAAGTGTAGAGGCTGGTTGTCACTGGGTATGTGGATGTGTGCAGATCTGCTCAGCGTCTAGAACGGGTGTGGAGGTTGTGTGGTTCTGGTTTACCAGAGCTAAATGTTTTGACTTTCAGGGGTTTTATTTGCAAACATTGATGAAACAGCTCTGTGACGGGAGCTTCACCAACTTGATAACCGCAAGGCCATAGCTGCCCTCTTGCGCCGTCTTCCTCTCTCTTGTAACACTTAGGTATCTACAGAGAAACTCAACCCCTGCGTTGCTAAATGTCAAGTTGGAGTATTTGTATCTTCCTACATATTGAGAGGTGACAATGTAGAGGAGAAAGAACACTCCTACACCTCCTGCAGGAGGAGCACCACAGCAGCCCCGATCTCACTCTGAGTGATAGTCATGCTTTGAACTTTAGTTAAAGTTCTTTTCTGTGACTTGAGAACAAATCAGAATCAGAAACACTTTATTTGTCATTTCATTTCGTGCACTTGCGCACATGAAATGAAACGAAACATCGTTTCCCCCGGCCCACAGCAGTGCAACACAAAGACAAAAATACATATCCAAGAACTACAAGAACACATATATCCAAACTAATACAAAAATCTAAACTTAAATTAAAAAAAATCACTGTCCAGGAGAACGAACGCCAGCCAGGAGAACAAATGCCAGCCAGGATGACTGTCGGAACTGCCGGTCTACATGGGCTAGCAATTAGCTTAGCCTGCCCCGCTTCCGTGTCCTGTCAGACCGCCCTCAGTGTTTCCTCTTTGGGTGCAGCTCTGGTCAGGGCCGTGGTCCTTGGGCCTACAGAACGCAGCAGACCAAGCTCCTTCAGCCGATCCAACTCTAGCTCTCCCAACCAAACACCTTCGACACACCTCCCCACACGCCACACAACGACACTAAAAACACAGTCAAGGCTAGGCGAGGCCGCCACCAGCCCGCCCTCGGTGTTATCAGAACTGCTGGTCTGCATGGGCTAGCAGTTAGCTTAGCCTGCCCCGCTTCCGCAGCCTGTCAGACCTCCCTCGGTGTTACCTCTTTGGGCACAGCTCCAGGCAGGGCCATGGTCCCAGGGCCCACAGCACACAACAGACCAAGCTCTCCAAGCTGATCCAGCATCAGTTCTCCCAGCCATCAAACAAAGACAAACTTAAATGTAGATGTGGACAAAGACACTGTATGGACAGTACTGGGTGAAGCCACCGCAAACGTGAATTTGCACCCGCCATCTTCCTACACCGGAAGCGGAATGATGGTGTCCTATCATTCCATTTCATAATAGATAGTGTCCTATTCCAATGGCCAGGGGGAAATTCTTCTTATAACTGCATGCTGCCCAGAAGGCTGGTCAGCCAGTTTCTGTCTAAGGGCTGTACATACCCTTTCAATGCCCCCACAGCCTGCTGGGTCAGACAGCCTGGCACACCAACCAGCTGGACTACTGCAGCACTTCTCCTGTAAGCCTTCATCCTCCTCCATGTCATCGTTCCTCACTAGGCAGGAGGAGGATGATCCAGCCCACCATAAAGTCACAGCTCTGCTGTCTGTGCAGGAGAAATGATCATAATAGGCTCCCGCTGGCACAGAGTGAGAATACATGCCCTCTGCTTAACAAAAGAAAAAGAAAGATAAGGATTGATCGAGTTTTGTCCACCAGTAATGAAACTTCAGCTCGCACTGCTCCTGAGTTCAGCTCCTCCTGTGACCAAAGGGAGGGGGGGGGGCAACGACCAGAACTTAGAACTGCTGACACACAGACAGGGTCCCATTCATCAAACTTTCAGACAGATTTGATCTCAAATCCTTGTTAAGAGCATTTTCAGTCGAACTCATGGGTTATTTCTTTGGCTGGGAATTGCACTTTGATACTTAACATTTCCCTCTGAAGCCTTGAGTTTGGTCGCATGACCCGATACAGCTGCTGTGATTAAAACAACTGAAAAGGCAAGAACATTTCTAAAAAAATATATATATATGTTGTCTACAAATGGTTATTGCTTTGTTCCAGAGTAAAAGGCTTGTGCATATTCCCCATGTGGTTGTTGGGGGGGTTGTCTCATCCCACCTCTTTGTTCCACATCTTTAACATCAACAGCTAACAGATAATTAATTCCCTCTTGTGTCCAGGTTCCCATTTTTCTCCTTCAGCAACAAATCAATTTTCTGAGTGACCCCTACAAGGGTTGGGCTGATCATCGCCAATGGCTGACAGTCATCGACCACTGAGCCCTCTTCCATCATAACATTGTGATTTAAAAGCCCCCCCCCATCCACATGTATTAAAGAAAACCTTTCTTTTGCTAGGTAGCGTGTTACTGAATCAGTACACTAATCCATCTTTCACTGTCACGCTTGTACTTTGTGCAAAAGGCCCAGGCACGATTGGTTGTTGGTACTTAGCCGTTTTGCTAGGGCTAGCTGCATGTGATGGCAATGTTGCGTATTCAACAGGAAGGTGTACACGCAAATGATCGTGAACATTTGTCGTCTACCCATCTTTTGCATTGATTAAATTAGCACAAATCCAGCACACCACTTCTGAAGAGTTTATGGTTCACCACTTTCATTAGGCCAAAACCCAAAGTACTACCAGATGGGCGAAGTTGTAACTTTTTTAGCGGCCATAATGCATGGTGATTTGCCACGGTCACTGGCCAATATCTGCTCACACCCGCTAGGCTGACTGCTGGGGGTTTTTTTTTTGTTTTTTTTAATCCACTGGTATATTCTGCAGTTACACCACTATGACTGACTTGTATTTAAAATATTTTTTACAATCAGATGATCTGCTTAATGAGGTGTCTTAAGCTATAGGGAGGAAATGTAAGGAAAGACCAGGTGAGTAGGTGAGGATGGGCTGTGAATGGACTCGAACGTGCAAAAAATAAATGGTAATTAATATCCACCACACATAACATATAAAAAGTATAAGCGAAAGTATATGAAAAATTATAGCACCTTGTGAGGGCAATTCATATTTGATGTTTGCTTACTTTTAATCTTTCACCGTGACCTTACATTGCTTAGATGGATGCTTGAACTCCATGTGTAACAGAACACAGGTAGTCTTATAAAGTGTCTTCTCCAGGTGTACAAATAAAGGTGTATCGTTAACTGTTGACAGTATGGGAGACTCACTGAGTGTAGCAAGTGTGTACACACTAATCTCAGAAGTGGCCTTGGTGGATGAGAGCTGGGAGACATGAGATAAGGAGGGGAAGAACAGACAACTGCCCTGTAAGAGAGACTGTACTGTATTGATCGGTGCGCATTCAAGCACCTGGGCTTGGATGCATCTGTTCATTGCACATATATTAAAATCGTGTGACAATACTGTAAGAGATTTTTGTCTCGCCCCCCCCCCTTTCTCCACAATTGTACTTGGCTAATTACCCTATTTTCTGAACTGTCCCGGTCGCTGCTCCACCCCCACTGCCAATCCGGGGAGGGCTGCAGACTACCACATGCCTCCTCCGATACATGCGGAGTCTCCAGCCGCTTCTTTTCACCTGACAGTGAGGGGTTTTGCCAGGGGAACATCGTGCATCGTGCACCGACCAGAGGAGGAGGCACTAGTGCAGCGACCAGGACACATACCCACATCCGGCATCCCACCCGCAGACACGGCCAATTTTGTCTGTAGGGACGGCTGACCGAGCCGGAGGTAACACGGGGATTCGAACTGGCGATCCCCGTGTTGGTAGGCAACGAAATAGACCGCCACGCCACCCGGACGCCCCCTATAGTACCTTTTATAGGAGTAGCTGCCCCCCCATCGCGATGTTTTCCTGTGGCCATCGTCATATGCCAGTTTGGGAGACATCGCCCAACCCTACTCCCTACTAAACGCTGTGTGTGTAATGGCATTAGTTTATCTGCTGGTCTACTGGTCTTCACATGCAGGATGTCCTTGGCTGCCTCTGTGTAATACCTGATCGGGCTTTTAAACAGTTTCTGTTTGTGGTGCTGAATATGTACTAACTTTTACTGTTGTTGTTGTTGTTTTCTTTGCAATAAGTTCCACTGACAGAATGTAGATGTGCTGTTCCCAGTGGCCAATTTAAAATCAGTATACGTACAGTTTACATTTTGTTTATCCGCTTGAAGCACTTTCCATTTGACTGTTGTCCAGTTAAGAGCCAGGCTTTGGTGCACTGGACCTGCTTCACAATCTTATGTTGGCGGTCTTGTGAAAAAAAAAACTGTTTCCTTTCTTCAGTGAACCATCTTCCTCTTCTGTTTTTATACAGTCCTCAGCTAAGAGTCTGCGTGCGACCATAGGTGACGCATTTGAGCGCCTTCATCGGTTCCTGCGTGAGCGCCAGAAAAGCATGCTGGAGGAGCTGGAGATGGACACGGCGCGCAAGCTGTCCGACATCGAGCACAAGATCCAGCGTTACAGTCAGCAGCTGCGCGACGTCAAGGAGGGCATCCAGATCCTGCAAGAGCGTCTCAACGAGACTGGGCGCCACGACTTCCTGGAGGGGGTGGCCCTCACTTCCGAGAGGTGATGCCCCTTATCTTGTGTTGACGCAAACCACAGTCCCAGTATCCCTCTGTACAACCCCATAAGATGAGATCACACAGTGGGGTTTGTAGTCGCCCCCGGGTAAAAACGCACCACGATATGACAAGAGCTACATAGTCTGCCATCGATGGTTCAGGGATTGTCAAGATTAATGTGTTTGTGTACATGTGAAAGAGTGTGAGAGCAAGTTTATGCGTCGCATCCTTCAAACGAGATAAAACTTTTTAATTATCCCCTGGGGGGAAATTGAACAGGAAAAGCTAAATCCTCAGCACAGCTGGAAGTCGATGGTTTCTTCATTATATTCATTATGACAGTGATAGCTTACAACGTGTCAAATGCGTGTTCAGTAAAGCTGAACTTTTTGGAGAAAGTGCAGGGTTGAGCAACAGGATGAGCTAATCCTTGAACAGATGGCATATTAGGTCAGATATAAACTGAGCAGAGATGGAAAGAGAACGGGGACTCAAACAGTTAAATTTCTTTGTGAACCGTACCTTCAGGATATAAACCACTGACGGAAACTGAGATGTCAAAGAAATATGAAAGACATTTTCTAATTAACATATTTTCATTAATCAGGTTGAGTACAATATGTTTATAAGCCTGTTTTTTTTCTTTTCTTCTTAATTCCTACACATTGCAGTACATTTATAGTGATTTGAGGAGTACTGTGGGGGGTGTAACCACCTCCACATTATGTCTGAACCACAGGTCCCATGTAGGAGTGCTGCAAATGATTCATGAGAGGGCTGGAATTGTAACAGTATTAGAGCTGAACCCCTTACCCCAACCCCTATCTATTGCTGTGGAAAGATTTTTCCATGGACATCTGTGATGCAGTTTTCAGTCTGTTGATGCTCAGAAGGCCCCAAGTCAGATCAGTGACTTGAGGCAGCAACACAGGTCGAGAAAGTGGCAGCATGCGAGAAATCGGGGATGTATTGAGTATTACATTGATCTACTTCCTGTCATAGGATAAAGGGGAAGATACATGAGACCAATCTGACATATGAAGATTTTCCTACGTCCAAGTACATGGGGCCCTTACAGTACACAATATGGAAGTCCCTGTTCCAGGATATATCCCCAGGTAAGTGTCAACTAGTCATCACTGCAACATCAGGCTTGGTGCTGGTCAAAAATCCTAAATGACTGGACTCGACACAAACTGAGAACCAAACGATGTCTGCTGCCATTCACACCGCATACCAACATGTGGTGTGGATGGCAGCAGACACTGAAATAGGGTAGCTTGTTGCAGTTTTTGCAGGATACAGCAGGTGATCCTGGCGAGGAAATGTGAAGTGTGAGAACTAATCCTGGCCTGCATTAGCATTGCTGGCATGTTTTTGAGATCTCACTTTTCACTGATGAGAAATGGTGGCTTGGCCTTTGAGGGCTGAGATGCCCTTACGTGTTAGTATGCTGAGGGGAGCTGTACTCCCTCTGCCTACAGCCATCACTTACTCACACAGGAGATTATTTAAAGTAATGCACCATGGAATAGTTCATTCCCTCAATCAATTCTCCCATTTTAGCCCGCTCCTGGCTGAGGGGAGGCAGGGCATTTTCTTGACCTCCCTTGACTGGCTGCCAGATGGAACAATTGGTTACGATCCATCACCAGGAGCTGCCAGAGAGATGGGACAAAGACATTCCACCCATCATCCCTCTATGTGATGGGTTTTGGGAATAACTAGCGAAGCCTGTGCTTGCCTTCACTTACCTAGCAGGAGAAATTGCTTTCTGCTCGTGTGTATTTGAGTGTGCGTACATGTGCCTGCATGTTTTTGGTTTTTGTTTGTATAATGCAAAGAGCCTCTCGGAGTATGAAATTTTAATGAAGCGATTGTAACACAAGTCATTGGCTGAGGAGGACATTGTCCAGCATTCTGGCCAGCCGCCAGATGGTCCCCTCTCTGTTTATGTCAACTGATATCGATACACAGGAAGCTGAGGTCCAGTAAAATTTCTCTCCCTCTGTCTTCTCATCCAGCTCTACATGTATGAAAGAGTGTGGAAACAAACCTCTATTGTTCTGCACGATGGCATCTATGATGACTGTGAACCGTGTGGTGTTTAGGACCAAAAACAGGCACTGGTGGAGAGCAGGGTAGAGTCCCCACCCCCTGCCTCCTACCCCACTTTCAAGCCACAAAACTGCCCAGAGCAGCAGCCCTCCTACCAGTTCAGCACCGGTGGAGCCATGCTCCTCCCATAGTTGTAATTAACGCTCTATGCTGCAGCTGTTCATTTGCATACCTTGGTGTGACATTGCTCAAATTTAGCTCCACTATCAGACTCTGGAGAACACTTGACTTTGAAGACCATAGTTAATGCATGAACTTAAAACAAAAAAATAAACAGATTATGAAAAATTCAGCGCGTTACTCAAAGCCACATTCATTGCATTCTTCTTTGGCTTTATGTAATGGGAGAGGAGCAGCAGGAGGGATTAGCTTGATGCAGGCTCAATAATCCAGGTAAGACACTCAAAGCAGGTTGAATCAGTTCATCTGGACACGTTTATTGACAGATAACATAGGAAGTGGCAGATTAAAGAGCCGTCGTTCAGCTTTCACCACAGGGCGTGGCGGTGATCTGTTGCTATAAACTGTAGTGCGAGTGGCCTGCAATCCATCCTGTTGGGCTTTCCCTCCATTTAGCGACTGCCATGGTGAAAATATAAATATACAGAACTCAGGCACAGCCACGTCTGTCTTGTCTGTATCCTTTGTTGTTCCACCCGCTCTGCTTGATGAAATATTCCCAGCAGCAACGTTCCCAGATCAGTTCATGCGCTTTTCCACACAAATCCGTCTCTCCTGTAGAGCGACTGAGCAGCCGAGACGTATTTACTTAACTGCCTCAGCATAAAACTGTAGCTATCGCAACTGCACTGACAAGGAAAAAGTGGAGCGATAAAAATCGCATTGAGATTCTAGCTTCGCTGTTTGGCCAGGCTCCCTCATGACATATCAGCACTTTTTTTTTCAGTTGTTATTTTTTGTTTTTTTTTCCTTTTCCCTGTAAGCTGTTTTCTTCAACTCTACATTATCTTCATGTCTGTGGCTGACCTGTTTATCTTGGCCAACTGTTGTGTCTCTTAAACATCAACTTGCCCAAGTTAAGAGAGGCATATAGTGTCTCCATGCTAAAGCTCTTTATTCTCCTTCTCTGTGTCTCTTTCTGTCTCAATTTCCCCCTCCCCAGTGCCAGCGGCTCTGACCCTTGATCCCATCACAGCCCACCAGAGACTCATCCTGTCAGACGACTGCACCATCGTGGCGTACGGGAACCTACACCCCCAGCCCCTCCAGGACTCCCCGCGGCGCTTCGACGTGGAGGTGTCGGTCCTGGGAGCCGAGGGCTTTTGCTCAGGCGTGCACTACTGGGAGGTGATGGTGTCCGAGAAGACTCAGTGGATGATTGGCGTGGCCAACGAGACGGTGAGCCGCAAAGGCAGCATCCAGATCCAGCCCAGCCGCGGCTTCTACTGCATCGTCATGCATGATGGCAACCAGTACAGCGCCTGCACCGAGCCCTGGACCCGCCTCAATGTCAAGAGCAAGCTGGAGAAGGTGGGGGTGTACCTGGACTACCCCAAGGGTCTGCTGGTCTTCTACAATGCAGATGACATGTCCTGGCTCTACACCTACCGAGAGAAGTTCCCCGCCAAGCTGTACCCTTACTTCAGCCCCGGCCAGAGCCACGCCAATGGCAAAAACGTGCAGCCGCTAAGAATCAACACTGTACGCCTATAAGAGCCGAATGTGTGGCGATGCGCACACACACACACACACACACACACACACACACACACACACACACACACACACACACACACATCTGTGGTTGTGATCATTCTTCCTCCTCCTGAAGGACGTCCCTGTCAGAGATCAATCCACAGGACTACTAGTTTAAAAAGTTTAAGAAAAATTAAGAAATATTGAGCAGGGTGTTGTAATTGTTCATTTCAATCAGTTTGGTGTTTAGAATTGTGTGCTGCCACTCCCATTATCAGCCCCCCCCCTTTTTTTTCGGTTTGTTTTTTCAGGCCCCTTGGAATTGACTGTACAATGTGTCATCCACCCGAGCCTCATTTGGCTCCGTCTAATTAAAAAGCTGATAAGACTAATGGAGAGAAGGCGACCCCTGGGCTCCCTTTGGGTCTGTGTCATATATATAACCATGAAAAGGATTGCCCTGTCTTTAGTGATTGTTTCAGGCCCACCTTGCACAGTCCCAGGGGCACTGCTCTCCTTATCAGGCTTGTCAGACACATTGGCTCCACTCTGTTGCAGCAAGGCGACGCTGAGGACTGGCCACTTATCTTCTCTGTGCTGTGCTCCGTGCTGTGCTGTGCTGTTCTTGGCTTGGCCCGTGTTTGCCGAACATGTCGGACAGCACTCTCGGCCGCCATTGCTCCCTCTCAAAGTTTCAGCAGATCAGACCGAGCTTGTCAAGTCTGTTGATGCACTTCACCTCTGTGCGCGCGTGTGTGTGTGTGTGCGTGTGTGTGTGCGGTGACACCCTTTACTATGGAACCCCCCAAGTGGTCACATCATATTTTTTTCTAGTTTGTGCGCTCGTTTTACTAAATCGCTTGTCCTTGGAGTTCAGTAATGTTGGAAATATATTCACAGATTCAAACTTCCCGGATCAGTAACTCATGAGCAAAACATTGTAAAACACAAACGACGCCTCTTTCCTGCTGTAGTAAGGTAGACAACAAGCTGCAACCTAATTTTCACCAAAACCAGCCGTCCTCCGAGCGGGACAAATAACACTGGTCTTTCTGTGCAGGCGGCTGTGAGACCAGTGTGCAGGGGGAAAGGGCAGCGCCAAAAAGAGAGACTACAAAAATATTCAATAACTTCTCTCTTATCCGGTGTAGTGTCCCCAAAATCACTTGACCCACCAGTGGTCTGCTGTTGGCTGCACTGCAACACTTAGTTTGGAAAAACGTGCTTTTGCATAGTTTTTGTGAATTTTTATTGGGAAAAATATTTAATAACTCATACAATAGAATTATGCAAAAGCACAGTAAAGCAAAAGTGTTGTCGTTATTTTAGACTGTCCCCGTCCAGCTGGTCTTGGTGAAAATAAGGTTGCAGTTCGTTGTCTACCTTCCTTACTACTGTAGGGAAGGGGCATTGTTTGTGTTTTAACGTTTCGCTTATGAGTTATTGATCCTGGAAGTTCCGAGTCTGTGACTATATTACCAACTTTACCGAACTCCTAGCAAAAGGGATTTAGTAAAACGTGTGCACGAACTAGAAAAAAGTTAATGATGTGACCACACACACACACACACACACATGAGTAAAACGTGCACAGAATTTAGTAAAACGAGCGCACAAACTAGAAAAAAAAAACATGATGCGACCACTCGGGGCTCTCTACTTTATCAGTGGTTGAAAATGATGTCACAAGCCCTCCCTGAGGTCAAATCCACGCGTGCCCGTCAGTGGTGTCTGTTATTGCAACACTCTTGCTCCATATCTTCCAGTGGTATTCCTTGTCACTAGATGAGTGAGTGAATTAGAGGTTGAAAGATTGCCCGTTCCCATCCTTCCTTCTCTCGGTTGCCTCATTTCACTGTCCGAGCCCATCCGTCTCAGCGGCTGACGGCAATGTTTGGAGATGGTGGACGTGGTCTGAGAAAATGCTGCTATTCGGGGGGCAGGGGACTTGCAGTTAGTTGCATGTTTGTATATATGTATCACAGATTATAAGGCTTACATTCTTTGTCCTCCTCCTCCTGGCTCATATCCTGGTTTCTGCTTTGTCCAAAAAACAAAAAAAATCCCATAAGTATGCCAATATACCACGTAACGTATACCTTGGGGTATTTTACCCACTTTAGTGATGGCGCTCGAGTACATTCCAGCGTCCATCTCACTGCGCTCAGTCACGGCGTGCAGTCATTTCATGTGAACGTTTAAGACCACTAGAATAAATAAATCATACCATCAGAGTAGTTTAACTGGCGCAGAGACCACAGGTTGTAGCGACACTACTGTGCAATTATTCTAGGTAATTTTGTTCTCACAAAATTATTTTCTCACCAGCCGCACCGGTTTGATAAAGAAATAAAGGCGGCATGGTGAGAAAATGATCATATCCATGGCAAAATTATATTTTGTGAACAACACAGGGTCGTTTAACTATTTCTGTGCAAGTAGCGTGGAGAGACCGCCACCGCTTTACGTAACGGTACACTACGCTGAGAAGATCCTCTGAGGCTTGGTTATGCTTGCGACTTTGCCCCATGTGCCTCAAGTGCTCTTGTTGTACACAAGCCCTCCAGAATCCTCTCTAAGAGCCCCTTGTCCCTTAGCCAAGTCCAGCTACATGGAGAGTTGCGTGTTTGTGTATCTGCGTGGTTGTGCATATGTGGGGGTATGTTTATCTGACCGGGGTCAAATAGAGTTTTAAATCCTGCCAGCCTCTGCTGCGCCTGATTAAAAACCCATCTGGCCCTCCTAGCATGCTCTTGCAGTACCTAAATGTGTTTATTACCAAGTGCTTTTGACCCAGGTATGACTTGTGAACGATTTTTCTTGTGATACAAAGAGGGGGGGAGGGGGGATACCCGCCTCGTCCTTCCTTCGCTACTGTGCATTCGTGTGTGTTTGAACGTTGTCTATGTTGTCCGTTTGAAGAATTGGGGCAGTGCCCTGTTTTGTTGGATGTTAATTGATCTGATTCAAGTAGAATTGTGTTAACTGGGTCAAATTGTGTGTATTTGCTAACAAGATTTAATCTATTATAAGTATTGCTTTTCAACAGCTCGGGAGAGATGGGTGAGGGAACCGACACCTAAGGAACTACAAGAAGTACCAGGAAGTTGAGACAATCAGGAAAATGTTTGGAAATCTGTTCAGTTTATTTCTCAGCGATCGACATCTTAACTATAACAGTAATTTAAAATCCAAATTATTATTTGCAAATACCTTTTGACCTGGTCTGGTATGGTACCCACCTCAGTGGGGCCTGCCGGGAGAAAGACTGGTTCCATATTGTGTGGGTATAAAGGGTGGGGGGGGGTTATTATTGTAAGGAGGTGGTGGGTTATTGGTGGTGGTCCTAATGTTGGAAAATAATGATAACTCTTGGACACTTTTAACAATTATTGTGTCTTTGGATGATGGCCGCTGTGCACCCATCATGGTGTGAACGCTCCAGCGTGCTTTTGCTGCCGCAGGTTTGCGAGAAATGTTTTCATGTACTACAATAAATTACTGCTAAAATCAACCTGCCTGTTAAACCCAGTCTGTCTCTATGTATGCCAACATTTGCTAACACCATATAGGACCGTGCAGTAACGCTGATGGCTAATTACATTGTGTTACGGTGTAAAATGAACTCGATCTGTCCTTTTCTTTTTTTAGCTAGATAATTATGAATAATTGAAATGCAAAACTCCTATGTCATGACGCTCATGAGACTTGCTTCATATGAAATCTTTAAAGGCAATACTCCATACTTGTGATAACTCAGTTCAGCACGAGTGTCATGCTATAGTATAGACAATGAAGTGGGAGGTTGCAAAACTGATTTTGTCCAATTTTCCTGTTCTCACACAGGCATTTCTGAAGCAGCGCCTCAAAACAAAGCGAATAAATATAAATGGACTGCTGTGTGGCCGAGCTCGGCGCTCCCTTGCTGCAGGTGAACTAGTGGCGCAGCTTTGTCCTCCCTACTCGCGCTCTCTCTCCTCTGCCAGGCCTCGCAGAACGATGGCAGAGCCGAGGGAGGGACTGACTCATCATACATTTTTAATGAAAGGCCGACATCTGATTCATGCACGGTATCAAATATGACAGCCTGGGTCTGTTCCAAGTTATTGTTAACACACAAGCATCAAGTCACACAAAACACAGCTCCACCATCAAACAGCCCTTCAATCCAGCCAGGGGTGACTGTTGTTGCATCATGATTACAAATGTTAGTATTTGCGAGACTTGGCTCTTTGTTCATACCACAACCCCCCCCCCCCCACCACCACCACCCAGGCCAAGCGGCTTCTTATCCTCATCCTTTGATTCGATGGAGGCTCTACCCCCCACCCCATCATTCATCCCCTCACTGCTGTAATAAAAGACGATTTTACTTCAGGAGAAAGTGTCCATTAAAGATGACGTCATTGAACCCCTGCGTGTGAGACGCCTATCAAGTTTCCAAAAAACGTGAGGCAGAGCTGTAAAATTTATTTTTACACAGTGGATGGTTGAGAGAAAAAAACAAAGGATGTGTCATCCTTTTATTTCTGCAGGGAAAGAAGAACATTAAATCCTGCGCACAGTGAGCCGAAAACGTGGTTAAACCCATCCCTCATTCCACCTCCTCCGGCGGTGTAGCGCTGACAGAGGGGAAGTCCCTCCGCGGCGCAGTCACAATGACGGCAACACGGTCATCCGACACTTAGTTCAGATGGCTACCAGCTAATGATAGTGGATTTATCGAGAGATCCTCAGCGTTGTTTACCTAGAATAGCTGTGCAGGCATGTTGTTTTCCTAAACAAACGTTTAGCCTTACTCTGGATATCTCGCCATATTTGACGTCCTCTGTGGCCCTGTGTGATGGCCTGGCGGCCTGACCAGGGTGTCTCCCCGCCTGCCGCCCAATGGCTGCTGGAATAGACTCCAGCATCCCCACGACACCCTGGGAGCAGGATAAGCGGTTTGGATAATGGATGGATGGTTAATGATGATAAGACGTTGGACGTGGGAGGGGGTCCTGCTGCCATCTGAGGGTCACGTGAAGGCGAAAGATGCATTTCTTCATCGGCTGAAGAGTGGCTCAGTTACTTTGTGGGTGTTGTATTGAAGGCATACAATAACTCCGTTTGGGGGGGGGGGTCTCCAATTGTAACCCTATCTGTCTGGTTACAGCAGATGGGTGCAGTTAGTGCACTGGATTTTGCAACATCTCCAAACTGCTTCAAATGTTTTCCCGTGCTTTCTCATTGGAAGTGGTCGGGCCTTCTGCTTCATCTGCTGGTTTGGCAATGCTACTGAGGCACAGGAAAACACTGGCAACAGCGGCCAGTAAACTGTTTAGGGATTACGTTAGCAAGTAGGGAATGCGTCCACAGAGACAGGGTGATAAATAAGAATAAGAACATTGTGGGTGACAAGAGACAGCCCCCTGTCTCCTCATTTGAATTGTTGCCATCCGGGCGACGGTATTGCCCTCCTCTAGTCACTAAAAATAGATCCAAATTTTCATTTTGTTCCACAAGTCATTAAGTTTTCAAACAAACAGGTAATGCATGTTAATAATTAGCAAGAGGCCCAGTTGATTGTTCTCTCGTTCTCTCTCTCTCTCTCTCTCTCTCTCTCTCTCTCTCTCTCTCTCTCTCTCTCTCTGCAGAGGTATGTGTTAGGGGTTGCACAGAGCACTCGAGCGTTCGAGTTCTCGAGCAGTTATTCTTTTCTATATTAACACTTTGTAGTCGTTAATGGCGTGATGCTAGATCTCGCGCGCACCCACTTTCCAGTTGGAGCCCTTACACGCGAGGAAGGATGGCGACCGTCGTTATGACGAAACAGACGCGCAACAGTTGGGTGTCTCGCGGACGGATTTTTCAAGGATGTCTTGCTAACACGGAGTCTGTCTTACACTGGGCTACCGCACTCACGCGGGTGAACAAATTAATGTTGTTAAAAATAGATGCAAGCAAATATGACTAATTTCATTTTAAGTCGGTTAGGCTTAGTAATGACGACCAGGTTTCACTGAACTTACCCCCCCCCCCAAAAAAAACCTACACACACAGCCGCGAATCTAAACACAAGAAGAACACTTAGTGAACAAACCCCCTTTGTTGACTGAACTTTCTATCTTGAACTACTGTAAGTAAGGCCAAGCTAGCTTCATATCATATGCTCATATGCTTTATTGTGCTGAGACCCACCCCATCATAGTTGCATAGTCTTTTAATCTTAATATCTATTGGTGACTGTGATGTGATGAAATGCCTTGTGATTGTGCTGCAAACCAATTTCCCCACGGGGACAAAAAATGCATCTATCTATCTATCTATCTATCTATCTATCTATCTATCTATCTATCTATCTATCTATCTATCTATCTATCATCTTGGCGGAGGATCCTGCCGACAACTGGTACATTTCTGCTTGATTTCATCATCCCGTCTTTCTTTCAGGGTGCAGAAAACCAGCACGCTCACCCAACTCGGTGGCTTGCTTCGTGCGCGCGTCCTTTTCCGCGGGGCAGAGTACATATCAGACGCGGTCCTGCTATCCTAAATCAGTGATATTTCACAGGACATTCCTTCTAAGTTGCCCGACTGACAGCTACAATGCTCTGTAGTTGAAGTATATATCTGTACAGGTCTGCATACTTTGGCAGGGAATGTGTTGGAAAAGGTCTCTGTTGACACCATGATCACCCTCTGGCTCTATCAAAAGATGGACGTGGGCAACTTTAGATGGGTTGTTGCCAGAATTCCCTTCATCCTTCTCCTGTGTTGTCCGTTAACACACGTGTCATGCAGCCTGACAACTTCATGGTCATGATATGTATTGAGCGCCCTCTAGTGTTGGTTTCCGACACCGACTTCCCTATTCGCCTCTAATGAACTGTGTCTAGATTAGGGTAACCAGACGTCCGGAAAAAAATGGGACATTCCTGAATTACGAGCAGCTGTCCCGAATCCCGAGCCTTGTCTTGTTTGTCCCAAACACTAAAGTCGAGTTTTGATTACTTATAGCCTTATAAAACATTAAATACTGATCGCTGTGAAACTTTATTTTGGTGTAGTTGTCAATAAGAGGCCACGGTGGCCCACTGGTTAGCACTGTTGCCTCACAGCAAGAAGGTCCTGGGTTCGAACCTCAGGCCGTCCCGGGTCCTTTCTGTGTGGAGTTTGCATGTTCTCCCCATGTCTGCGTGAGTTTCCCCCGGGTGCTCCGGTTTCCTTCCACCATCAAAACAAAAAATCAATCTGCACCTTTCCAAACCAGAAACCCTGGATGACCAGTGAGGTCCGGCAGCTGCTGAAAGTCCGGGATGCAGCGTTCAAGTCAGGTAACTGTGAGGCCTACAGCACAGCCAGATCCAACCTTAAAAAGGGCATCAGAACAGCCAAACATAAATATTCCCTACAAATAGAGGACCACTTTCACAATAAACCTGATCCCCGGCAAATGTGGCAAGGCATTTAGTCTATCACAGACTACAAAAGCGCCAATAGCGGTCCCACTGTTCATGATGCCTCCCTGCCAGACAAGCTAAATAATGTCTATGCCCGCTTCGATAAGGACAATACTGACCCAGCCACAAAAATCCCCAGCCACCCAGAAAACCAGGTGCTCACTCCATCGATCACAGAGGACAAAGAATCACTGCACAGAGTGAACACACAGAAGGCTGACGGACCGGATGGCATACCGGGTCGGGTCCTCTGGGAATGTGCCGACCAGCTGGCTGAGGTCTTCACAACTATATTTAACCTCTCACTGTCCCAATCTATAGTCCTGGCATGCTTTAAGACCACCTCTATCATTCCTGTCTCCAAGAAACCAACATCCACATGTCTGAATGACTACCGACCCGTAGCACTCACCCCCATTGCCATGAAGTGCTTTGAGAGACTGGTTCTGGCTCACATCAAAAACATTATCCCCCCCACATTCGACCCGCATCAGTTCACCTACCGTCCCAAAAGGTCTACTGAGGATGCCATTGCCACTGCCCTGCACTTTGCTCTGACCCACCTTGAACTTAACAACACATACATCTGGATGCTGTTTATAGATTATAGCTCTGCCTTCAACACTATCATCCCCGCCAAACTAACCACCAAACTCCTCTCCCTTGGCCTCAACCCCTCCGTCTGTAACTGGACCCCCTGACCAACAGACCTCAGTCTGTTAGGTTAGGTGACCACACCTCCTCCACCCTGACCCTCAGCACAGGTGCCCCTCAAGGCTGTGTTCTGAGCCCCCTCCTTTTCTCCCTCTTTACCCACGACTGCCTGCCAACTCACCCTTCAAATGTTATAGTTAAGTTTGCAGATGACACCACAGTCATTGGCCGTTTCACCAACGATGACGAGACGGCCTACAGGGATGAGATTCACCACCTCACATCATGGTGTACTACCAACAATCTTGTCCTCAATGTGCAGAAGACGAAGGAGCTGATTGTGGACTTCAGGAGGTCTAGAAGCTGCAGCCACTCCCCCATACACATCAATGGGGTGGAAGTGGAGCGTGTTTCCAGCTTTAAATTCCTAGGAGGAATCAGCGTCGAACTTTCCTGGACATTAAACACCCAGGCCCTTGTGAAAAAGGCCCAACAACGTCTGCATTTCCTGAGGAGGCTGAGGAGCGCCCATCTATCCCCAAAATTCTCACCAACTTCTACCACTGCTCCATAGAGAGCATCCTGACCAGCTGCATCTCAGTGTGATACGGCAACTGCCCCTCAGTAGACCAGAAAGCTCTGCAGTGGGTCGTCAAGGCGGCCCAGCATATCACCGGTACCCAGCTCCCAGCCATTTATCACAAACGCTGCCTTCGAAGGGGTCTCAGCATCAGCAGAGATCCCACCCACCCCAACAATGGACTGTTCTCCCCCCTGCGCTCTGGGAGGCGCTACAGGAGCCTCAGAGCCCACACTACCAGGCTCAAAAAGAGCTTATTTCCACAAGCTGTTGCCCACCTGAACCTGGCCACCCACTGAATGTCTGTAGATATTTTTAAATATTTTGTACTCTTGCTCTTTTTTAACTTATTTTCAGCTTTTAGTCTTCATGTGTGTATATCTTATACTGTGTTTGTCTGTGTCTGTCTTGCATTGTTTGGTGAAGTCACAGCCCTCATTTCCTTTTTAACATGTGCCTGCACATTGTTTTTAATGACAATAGATTGAATTGAATTGAATTGAATCAAAAAAGACATGCATGTTGGGGTTAATAATCCTGTCTGTGCCCCTGAGCAAGGCAATGGAAAGAAAAACTGGAGTTGGTCCCCAAGTGCTGCAGTTGCCCACTGCTCCTATACAATAGGATGGGTTAAATGCAGAGGATGAATCCGTTGTAACAATACAATTCGTTCAAGAATACAATGACAAATAAATAAATTGGCTTTAAATCACAATATATGACAAATTGAACTTGGACACGGTGTCAAAAGCATTGTTATAGCCACAAAGTAATGCACGTGCGTGCGGTCTTTATGAACGCTCAATAATCCAGGTAAGAAAATCAAATAAAGTTGAATCAGTTCTCATCTGGATACAAAGTTTATTGACAGATCGGTTTCATCACTCATCTAAGTGACCTCTTTAGTCTAAACTGACTTGCAGGTATCCCCACCCTCATCGATCGAAGAGGAGGAGGACAACAGCTGCCTAAGTGTAAACCAGTGGTGATTCCGTATGTGGCGGGAGTGTCGGAACAGTTGAGACGCATATTTTCCGAACACCGCGTCTCAGTTGCTTTCAAACCCCAAAACACGCTGCGCCAGAAGTTGGTCCACCCCGGGGATCGGGTAATAGAGTGTACGCTGCTAAATGTCGGGAGTGACTTGTGTGAGGGCAATTCATATTTGATGTTTGCTTACTTCTAATCTTTCACCGTGACTTTACATTGCTTAGATGGATGCTTGAAGTCCATGTGTAGTAGAACAAAGGTAGTCTTATAAAGTGTCTTCTCCAGGTGCACAAATAAGGGCCTATTGTTAATTGTTGACTGTATGGGACACTCACTGAGTGTAGCAAGTCTGTACGCAGTAAATTGGAGAAATGGCCTTGGTGGATGAGCGCTGGAAGACATGAGATAAGGAGGGGAAGAACAGACAACTGTCCTATAAGACAGTGTTTCCCAACCCAGTCTTCAAGGACCCCCTATCCTGCAGATTTTCTTTGCAACCCTGAATAGGTACCTGTTTGTAGTTATTCAACCAATCAGCAATGAATTATGTCAGATGTTGCACACCTTGCATAATTAAGTGCTGTGAGATGATTGGTTGACTAAGTACAAGCAGGGCTACCTGTGCAGGGTTACAATGAAAATCTGCAGGATAGGGGGTCCTTGAGGACTGGGTTGGGAAACACTGCTATGAGAGCCTGTACTGTATTGATCGGTGCGCATTCAGGCACCTGGGCTTGGATGCGTCTGTTCATGAACATATATTAAAATTGTGTGACAATACTGTCAGAGATTTTTATCTCGTTCTTCATTTCTGTCAGCGTGGAGTTCAATAATTGCCACAGCACTTGTACATAAGGGAAACTAAACAGATGCTGGGCAAGAGGATGGCACAGCACAGGAGAGCCAACGCGTCAGGCCAGGACTCCGCAGTCTACACCCTTCTACAGGCCGGTGGCCACTCTTTCAAGGAAGCGAATGTGCACATCCTTGACAGTGAGGAACGCTGGTTTGAACGGGGAGTCAAGGAGGCCATCTATGTTAAGAGGGGACGAGCATCCCTGAACTGGGGTCTAAGAGTGCATCTGTCGCCATCTTACAATGCTGCGATTGCAACCATTCCTAAATCCTCTGTGAATAGTACACATGGCCATTGAAACTCCAGTTTATGGTCACGCCCATATTTGCCTTAAAACGCACCGTTGTTTTCGGTCATTATGCAACTGTGTTGTTTATAAGGGTGGGGACACCTGCAGTCAGCTGAGCCTGAAGCGGTCACACAGATGAGCGATGAAATGTATCTGTCTATGACGTATCCAGTGAACTGATTCAACTTTCTTTGACACGTGTGTGTGTGCTCTTTCCCCCTTTTTATCTTCTAGTGTAGATGAAGATAACAGAAATTGCGGTGGCGAGGACAGGGGAAGTGTGGCTACAGGCAGCATCGCGCAGACAGACGTGACAGGCACCGATAAACACGAACAGATAAAAACGAATAAAATAAAATGAACGTTATGTAACGGGTAATGACTTACACACGGTCGCATAGAAAACAGTCGCTGTGTTTCTTTCCCCTAATGACAGCTGATTTCATGTTCGTGAACAAAAACGAAATGTTAGCGTTGAGTTTTGACTTTCACATGTTTTGCCGTTACTGTTCGTTGAAATCGAATACTGGGAGCCCACGTGACCGCGCCCAACTCCCCTGTCCCGAATTTCACCCATTCTCATCCAGTCACCCTGGTCTAGATGTCTGAAGCAGGACGTTTGCAGCAGTTGTTTGTGTGCGTTTCTCTGCGGTCTTAATGCATCTCGCTAGATCTACCGTCTGAATGAAACATTGTGTAGTCGTTTACAAGACTACACAATCTGACAGCAGAAAAGGAACCTGTCAAACCGGTGGCCCAAACTGAAGTCAACCTTTTTTTTTCTTTATCTGACACTTGTGAGTGACTATTTGATGCAGCTTAAACACAAGTTATGACTCTACTTTATTTACATAGTTTGTTCCAGGAGCAGAATTACGCCACAACAAGTTATTCTGAAAAAAATTAGGCCTTTCAACACTCAGGTGTAGAGTCTGTGTCTCTTGTAGGCACGCCTCAACTTGCCATCTCAGCACCTCTTGACAACCTTCTCCATTTTACCTCACCCCTGAATAGCTGCTCAAAATTGGTTATTTACACTCTATTAAACCTGTGTTGGCATATTGGCGGGCCGTGTGCATACATGCGATGTTGCTGGAAGAAAAAAAAAAGTCGATGCTATCATAGCTCTCAACTCAGGTTTTGTCTCTGTGTGGAGTTGTGAAAAAATGGCCTTTGCTGTAGAGATAAGAAATACTTAATACACTGTTCTAGCATGGCCTCTATGGTTCGGATGAGCAAAACGTTCACACTAAGGTTCAGGGGCAGCACACTGACAGAGAGCACACACAATAACCCTGTCATTAAATTCACCCCTTGGCAGGGAAAGCCCCACTGTTGCCACCCACACTGGCTCACGTTTGGTGCGTCTGTGTGTTCCTTTGTGATGTATGCCAGAGGGATATCTCCCTTTGTCCTGCTGTGCTCCCGCAGTCCCACCTCTGCAGACAAAAACTGCGGTGAAAGGAAGACAATGTCTCCATGGTGACACGGTAACATTTGCATGCCGTTCCAGGAACATGCTGTGTGAATGGGGCAGCTGTTCTGTGTTTTCTCAGTGTCAACAGCCTGTCGGGGCTCCGACGCCGGCATCCCAGAGACCAAAGTCTTGGATGGTGCAGCGCACATTGGAGCGGGGTGTTGCCAGCTGCTTTCGCCGCTATAGTTAGCTCCACGCTTCTCCTGGCATGACCTTTTAGGTCGGTCGGCTTGTGTAGGGATCTGGCATCGCCTGTGCAGGCTCGCACCGGCGGTCAGGAGCAGCAGAAGACAGAGAAATGACAGGCTCCATCCAGGCACCATTTTGGGGCCGGAACTGGTGAGCAAGTTGGGCAGACACACAATGAGGGACTTGGCTGTGTGTAAACAGGCAACAGCCCACAGCTCCTCCATCCGCCAGCTGACGTGGAGGGCACAGATGATCCATACTGACAGGCAACAGAGGTATCCAGCAGCAGGGGACAGCCTCCTCCCCCTCTCTTCATCTCCATCTGTCTGACTTGCTTGTCCTTCATCCTCTTCCTCCTCTGCTGCTACCTCTACAACATGAGAAAGCGGTCCCGAAATGCTCACCCGCTCGACTTCACCTGCCGTCCCAACGGGGTCAGCAAGGGGCCACAGGTGTCCCATCACAGTCTCCAAAGCAATCAGAGGGGCTATAAACAGCACGACGGTCCCATACGTATGGCTGAGAAACAGTAGGAAACGAAGGGCTATGACGTCGCTAGGCAGAGAGAGCTGTGGTAGCCAAGACTCAGCAATATACAGGAAAGTTAGAAATGCTGGGGAAAAACAAAAAAAACAAAACAGTACGAATGAGTAGAGTCAGACAAGGAGAAACTGGGGGGAACTAGTGGACAGTCCTATGTGGATATGTGGATGCATACGGACCCTTACCTGTGACTAGGAGGTCGGTGAACAGCAGTAGACAGCAGCAGCAGAAGCTGATGGGACTGGAGGAAGTGGTAACCGAGGGCAGGAAGAGAAGGCTGCAGGCCACTTTACATGAGGACAACACTGTAGCTGCCTCCAACACACCATCCATGGCTAGAACAAAACGACACAAACCGAGGACGAAAACGTCAGCAGAATGGAGCCAAACTGGTTCTTCCTTTATCTTTTTTTTTTTGGCCTCAGGGGAGAAGACCTCTGGAATGTCTGGAACTTGGATAGCAGCAAACCCCTCCATCTTACATGCTCTTTTAACATGTGGGGACAGATTTATTTTTTTTCTGGACATAAATTTGCATTCACTTCATAGACTTCGCTATTCTGATGTTTGGTTTTTTTTATTCCATGGCAGTAGATCAATATTTCTGTGTACACTAGCAGTGGACCCTGGACTATTCTGCTGCCTTGCCTTACAGTTTATTGTCCCTCCATAAATTAATGAAATATTATGTTTGAATTGCTTCTTCTGTAAAAGTGTATGATAGATATTCTACGTCCATTTTAAAAATCTTTCCTTCTTTAAAGATAAACAAGTATAAAGACTCTCCTGTATCAAATGCAACTCATCCAAATTAGATTATGTCCCGTATGCAGACACCAGTTATAACTTGTCAATGTCACTAGTGAACTAGTACACAAGCACAGCCGCACCATCCTGAATGGTGCAAATCAGAAATGTACAAACTGTAAATCATATTTGTACAGCGGTGCAACATGATGAAAGTCAGCCCCAATCACGGTCACACAGGGTTCCTAGTGAAACGTAGATTTGGACTGAATTGCTGTCAAGTTGTGTGTATGAGTTAATTCCTTACCTGCGCTCACAGGAGCCCTCAGAGCGGCATGTCAGTATGAGCCACAAACGTTTCATCCTGTTTCTTCACTTCCCCTTTGCCCCTCCCGTTGGGGATAATGAGGTCGGCCCCCCTCCTCCACCTTACACCTGGTCTGTAGGAAGGTGAGAGCCATTTGCCTTTCAGAGGGTGTGGCAGTGTTTGTATAGAGCGCTGGATAGAAAACCTGTCAAACAACTGGCTGTATAGAAAACATTGAAAGAAGAAACTTCTGAAAAAAAATAATGAAATATTTAAATGTTTACCATTTGGACGACACACTTACACACTTTTGCAAAGGGAAATATAATGGGACTGGAATCAAATGATTTCAGACAGGCTGATAAGGTTGTGTGGGTGTAAACACTGTGTGTACTTACCAATGTCCCCTTTCAGCCGTGACATTACAGCCGTTAATCGGCAGCACATTTCTAGCTCTTCCACATTTCAACCAGGTTTTAATACTTTTATCACGACGTCCTTTGTAGTTGTAGTTAAAAGGCAAGCGGCCCTCAGTTGTTACACAGTGCTGCCATCTCCTGCTGAGCTCAGCATTGAACCTATTAGAGCAGCCTGTGTTAGAAAGAGGATTACATGTCAAATGTTGATGTCATTTGTACCTTGGGAGAGGCAAACTCTCCAGAATGTCTGATAAAGGTTAGCAAAAGGGGTCATGCTTGCGATATTTACCATTGCATGAAATTAAAATATCCCAACAAGTGCAATAATATTGTTAAATCAGACTGATTTTAGGCCCTGTGATCAAGTAATCCATAAACATGTCTTCAGTTTAAATCCATTGATCCGTGTTGTCATACAGGAAGAAATATCAACCTTTTTCTCTTTTTTTTAAATCAAATATCAATACAGTGGGCAGAGGCTGCGTTTCACTGGGGCTCATCTGAACACGTTGTCAGTTGAATCCCAGGAGCTCATTCGCGTGTCTGATTTATTCTGCTGTTGTTCGGCAGCTATTACCCAACCAGCGATGTAAAACACCCCGACCCGTCTCATTCTGAAACCGCTAAAATGGGTTAAAAACCTCCTCGGTGAACAATGCTTTTGCCTGCAGCACCCAGAAGTGAACAGTAGGCGACCCGGAAGATCTGAACTCCGTCTGAAAGCAAGCAGACGGAGCACTCCAACCCTTTATAACACACACACACACACACATATATAACGTACATATACATATACATCTGCAATCCAAGGTTCAGGTATGTGGGCTACTCTTTTGCATGTCTCTGCCTTGCTTCGGCTTATTGTGCGTGGCAATTCACAGCTGACTCGGCGTCGCTTGGTTTATTGAACGCTTCACGTCGGACTCCCCAAAAGAAAGTTGCTATTTAAAAAAGACGGGATTGCGGGCGCGGATGTGGGGAAAGACGGCGTGTCTCGGTGCCATTGTGCGGCTTGTGTGTCGCCTCGCGCCGGAGGGATCGTCGCGGGGTTGACACGCAGCGCGTCGGACGGTAACATAGCTGCGATTGTCGTAGCGCGCGACGCTCTCGGCGAGGCGTGATGATTGTTGTAGGAAGTGTCTTGTGTGTGTTTTCCCTGCCTTCCTCCTGCAGCCGGGCTATTCAAACCTGCAAATCAAAGTAAACAAATCATCGGCGCACACTTAATGCAAATAAACGGAACGGCGCGTCCCGAAACACGCCGCCACCCCATTTGCATAAAAAAAACCCACACACAACGAAATATGCTGCTATAATTTGGGATCTGCAGAATATGGCGTCCCGTCCTTATAAAAATAAGACGGGCTGCCATTTTTGTTTTCCTTTTGTCTGAATTTTTTTTTTTTAATAAACTGTCTGAGAATGTGGGAGAGGCTGCGGACACCAGGCGCTGGGGATCGTTTTCCCCGTGGCAAAGCCCGTGTTTTGCCTTTCAGTTTAGAGGTAAAAATAAATAAATAAATAAAAATAAAAGTAAAAGGGGATTTCGTTTGTGGGATTTCGGTGGTTGCGTGGATCTGGCGCAGTCAGTGCAGGAGGATAAAGGGGGAAAAGTTAAACCCCAACTTTAGTTTTCACCGTATCAATAAACCGAACGGCGACACACGCGCCTCTACTGCACTTATGTGGCGTTCGCGTTATAAACGCTGCATGGCGACCAGGTTGTGCAGGCGACTTTTCAATGCGTGACATTAACGGCATTTTGGTAAAAAAAAAAAAAGTGAAATAGGTCTGTGCCCTTTGAGAAACATGTTTTTGCTTGTACACGTGAATGGGTGTCTGTGTCGACTGAAAACATGCGACATTGGTAACTAACATAAGTGCCTATAACCTTATGCATGCACGTGTTATTTATTATATTTACAGTATTTATGAATTAATACTGGTTTCACTTGTGCGCTCAAATGTTTTTGCAGCCACAGCAAAACTGTAAATGATGGTTTATTACCTAACCCCCATGCGTGACACACAAAACCATTCTTTAACCTTACATAAAATGTATATTCAAGCATTAGTGGAGAAGTGGCATCTTGCATTCTCAATGTACTTTACTTTGAAACGTCTCATATATATGTGACATGTTTACACCAAAATCACAGGACAAATTCACAGCAATGCACAAAAAACAACAACCTTTTTTCATGTTGAATTTGCCCTGTGTAAAACAGGACTTTTTTTTTAGTGACATGTGTCATGCCATAAACTGAGAATAAGCCATATTTATTAGCAATAAACCACTCATGCCTTTTGGCCCATATCCCTCCTGAAGTTAGAAAGTATCCAGGAAGTGAAATTTACACCCACTGGCATCGTTGGAGAAATATTTTGGGGTTTACGTTCATACGCCTGGACATATCGGTTTTGTTTCTCTTGGCTCCTAGGCATGGACTGTGCTCCGCTTTAGCTAAGTCAAACAGACCTGGAATGGTGGAGGGTGCCAAAGCACGCAATGCAAAATGTCATACACAGACATTCATAAGGCCTGAAAAGGCAAGCAATGGATAGAAAGATGTCCAGAACACAAGCATTACATTTTTTATTTTTGTATAAAATAATAACATATTTTGCATTCTTTAGGTCCATATATATATATATATATATATATATATATATGCATATTTGTAATACAAAAATGCACTTACTGTCACAAAGATAAAAACTGTATGCTAGCTGTATTTGTAAAGACTAATACTACTCAAGTCTCCTATTGCCACTTACAGATTAGTGTAACATGGGCTATATATTTGTTATTATAAAAAAAGCCCTTCCATCTTGTTTCCAGTTAGTTGGATTACTGACCTCTCTGCCACTGGGATGGGAAGAGTCATTCAGGTCTTGTTGATGCTGTGTTCTGATGTGACTTTGTGCACTGTGGGTCCCATGTTTCCCATGAAATTACCTTTTTCAGGCCCATGTGTAAAGGAGGAGCCAGTGAGCAGCAGATTACAATGCAAGCCACGCCGGTTAAACATTTCTGTTTTCACTGATAACAGTTTTCTCTTACATTTTCCCTGAATTAGCGGTTGCAATCATGTGAGCCTATCTCTCGGCAAATTGCCCATCATGCATCTGCGCAGTTAAAAATCCTCAGAAAAGACTGCCACAGCAGAAGGTTCAATGCCCCCTCGATCCCAATTCGTCCTTTCCTTATGCGACTGTGTCCCTCAAGAATTTCTAGGCTCTCTTACTTTTCCACAAAACAACTCAAAACACAAATTTATTTATTTCTTTTTTTGGTCATTAATAGATAATGCTGAGGTTGTTTCTCTGAAAAGTCAAGGTCTGTCAGAAAGAGGTTTCTCGTTAGATTTGCCATGCATGGAAACCCACTTTCATCTTGGGTTTTAAAAAAAGAGAGATAAAGAAGTGATACATAATGTCTTTTAAAATTCAGTGTCACAAGACTGGTTATCTCCCATTATCACTTTAAGGAGTGCAGCTCAAGCGATACAAGGCAATGTTAACCATTTTGTTTGCTCAAACACAATCTACACATTGTCTCTAACAATATCTAACAAACTAGGGGGGGGTTCACTCATGTACTGTATACTCAATTTATATGGTGCATTTGTAACACTTGCATACTTTGCTATTTGTAGTTGGAGTCATCGACAGCTGCAGGTATTGAGTCATGCCCTCAAAATCCCGTGAATGACCCCGATATAATTATTTCAGGATGGCTGAACCTCGCTTCAACAGTCCCTATTTCTGGCCTCCACCACCCACGATGCCTGGCCAGGTGAGTAAGTCTCATGTGTTCAAATAATATTTTTGTCAGAGAATGATAAATGATGAATTCTTTACATTCTGAGATTCGGGGGAGTACTTGGAGTATTTTGATTTATTTCTTTCCCTCTACGTTGTATTTAGTATGTTGATAAGCCTGCATGGAATATGATAGAGGACACGTGATATACTGTATAGCTATTGATCCTCAGAGGCTTTCAGTGGTCATAAGTGCAATGCCAAGTTGCATCCAGTAGAGGGAACCAAAGCGGCATCAAGCACATTCTGAACTGATGGACGGTCTCTTGTCACAAATGTTGTTTCCTGGCTGTCAGCTGGATAACCTAGTCTTGATCAATAAAATCAAGGAGCAGCTGATGGCAGAGAAGATCAGACCTCCGCATCTTCCTCCTGCCACAGTCCCCTCCCAGCAGCCCTTACTGGTCCCCACCTCACAGACGGAAGGCGGCCAGCATGGGATGTCCATTCCCAAGGTCCAGCAGATGCCGGGACTCCACACACATAGCCCATCCCAGCCAGATATCGCCCTGCATGCCCGCCCTGCCTCCAGCTCAGTCACAGGTATACCCCCACCCCCTACACACACCCACACACCTTGATGTTCATTGCTCATCAGCTTCCCCTTGTCTGCCCTCAGTCAAAACCATTCAGCCTGCTGTGACTTGCTTAGTGATGTGCATGACATTCACTCATTCGGCATTGGAAGAAGTGGCTCATCAATTCATCCGTTACCTTTCATCTCCCCCACCTCTCATTATGAATAAACAGTTTATACTGTCTCATGATTACAAGCAGCGAATATAATTTGTTGTGTATCGTGGCCAGTTGTAAAATGTGATATCAACCAGCGGGACAAAGGGACAGAGACTGTGGGGTGGGGTGGGGGGGGGTTTACGTGTAAAAATTGAATTTTCTGCACATCTCTAACAGGGCGTATTCTGGGGGATGTGAACTTGAATCTGGATGACAAAGCAGCTATAAAAGCTAGAGGCCTGTGGGAGGACTGGCATTTGCGTCAAATCATAGATCAACCCTCGAGAACGAACCACCTATCAGGTAACCACATTGCTTTCACACCATAGGCCTTAGTCAGTGCAATTAAAAAGGAAATAATCACGATTTTCAACATTATCCCTATATGCATGTTGTAGTGATAACAGTCCATTAGCAGCCATGATACTGAGCTGTTTTCTGTGTGACTCTGAAATGCTGCTGAGATTGTGAGGAAAAGTGTCCTCAAGTGACGTTACTGGCGGACAGTCTGTGAATGAGAAAACGTATCTCCTGGTTTGATGACAAGCTGCCTTGCATAAGAAAACACAAATATCAACACTACACATGGCTGTGAAAGAAAATGTGAATAAGAACGCTACATACAGCTGTATAATGTAGCATCATTATTTGTGTTTTCTTATACAATGCAGCCTATAAGTGAACCAGGAAGTAAGTTTTCACATTCGTGGACTGTCCGCCAGTGAGGTCACTGGCAGACACAGCAAACAGAGCTTGACTCTTTCCCTTAAATGCTGTGCAAACTGTGTAGTATTTCAGGAAAAGGCCATGGTTTTGAGTCTTTTTAAGATAATATTTCCACCTCTTCCCCCCCTGCATCATTCAGGTGTGGCACTGGCATCCAGAACTGGCAACCTCAACACCTCAGAGATCATCACTCCTAACACGCCCACCTTAAGCGGCCAGAGTCGCCTGGGCGGGGCGCCCTCCCCCCACCTCTTGTCAGGGTTAGCCGGCGGCCATGGGATGGAGCCTTTAAAAAGCGTCGGGGGCCTGGCTGGACTCCTCGGGCCTCCCCCCAAAGTGGAGCGTAGCCGTAAGAAGATTAAAGCGGAGAGTGGGTCTTCTCTTTTGGTGGTGCCCTACCCCATCCTAGCCTCAGGCAACGACCAATCCTGTGTCACCATCACAGCCAAAGAAGGCAAAACATACAGGTAAAGAAAGGGTCATTCTGGCAATTCAACATGCCCTGCCTGAGACTAGTGCTACCAAATGCATATCTAATAAAAATAGTGTCACTGATGTTTATTCTTTGGCTTACAGTTGTTTCCTAATCACAATCTGTCTGTGTATGTATGTATGTATGTATGTATGTATGTATGTATGTATGTATGTATGTATGTATGTATGTGTATATATATATATATATATATATATATATCTTTTGTGTACATGTCTGATATGTACTTGTTATCCACAGGTGTAAAGTTTGCCCGCTGACCTTCTTCTCCAAGTCCGACATGCAGATCCATTCAAAAACCCACACAGAGGCGAAGGCTCACAAATGTCCCCACTGCACCAAATCCTTCGCCAATGCATCCTACCTGGCCCAGCACCTCCGCATCCACCTGGGTGTCAAGCCCTACCACTGCTCCTACTGTGAGAAATGCTTTCGCCAGCTCTCCCACCTGCAGCAGCACACCAGGTCTAACTTTAACACTTATTCCACTCAACAGTGCTTATCTATACTTTTTCATCATAATAAAATATTTGTTTAAAGCTTTTATCCTTCGAGGGTAATTTGACTTGAGCATGAATGCCCCCCCCCCCCCAGCAAATTCTTTTACATCACACAGCATTTTGCACTACCTGGAGTTGCTGATGATATGATTGTAAAGTCTTTGGCTGTTTGCCACTGAGCATCTCCAGTAGGGCCCAGTGGTCGCTCATTGTACAGTACTGCTACTTCATCTGGTGTAACCAGCTGGAGGCATTGCATATTTTTTGTTTTCAATAGGAGGAATGACTATTTTTGGGAAAGACAAACTGAAAAATATTGGTCAACATGCTACATTGGAAACAAACTTCCAGCAAGGCATATTGAGCTTGTTGATTAGTGTCAGTCCAAATGCTGGACCCCAAAGTGAAGAATTGGTTATTAAAGCAGTATATTGAAAGTAAGAGGAGATTTTTTTTTTTTTTTTTACAACAAGCACATTCGATCACTCAGCTAGTGTTGTCTCTTTGGAGAGACCGTGATCAATGGGTGGATTAGTTATCAAACATGGCAATCATCTTTATAATTTTTTTTACTTAATGGAGTCTTTTAGAGTTCATATTTGATATACAAGAAAAGATTTAAGATTAGTTAAAAGTCATTCATTCTGTTCAATTTCTTTCAGAATCCACACAGGTGATCGACCATATAAATGTGCCCATCCAGGATGTGAAAAAGCTTTCACTCAGCTATCTAATCTGCAGGTAAAAGTTGACAGGGACTACTCGGTCTTTCTCTCTCGCTACCCCCACATTGGGTGTGACAGAAGGGGCGGCTGCTGCTGATGTCAGACCTATTCCAGTACCTCTACATAATCATAACTGTGGGCTTTCTCGTTTATTTTTGACTCAGTGTAATTGACCTTTCGCAAAGTCCCGCCCCCTTAGTTACTGTTGCTATGGCGGTCAAGCATTTCAGAACTATCCAGGAAGTAGCCGGAAAACACCAAAACATGAAGGAAGAAATCAGCGCATTGTGTGGGTAAAAGTAACAGTAATAATATGTTAGCTGTATTAGCTATCAATAATAGCTAGTAGCAAGCTTAGCTTGGAGCAGACAGGTATTTTTGTTGATTTTGGATGGATGAAGCTGGCCATGGGGTCTGCTATACTGCCAAATGTATTGCCGACATTGCGCTTCTTGCGTTCTGGGTTTCGGGAAGGGAAAGAAAATTACACCCCCTCCAAACTTTTCAGATATCTAGTATCCGATTTGCAGATCCCATAGGCACACCGTTTCAGCGTTTTGTTGTGTGTTTGAAAGCTGGACGGACCGTTGCTAAGGTAGGATTGGACAAGCACCGTTCTGGGGCAGTACTTTGCGAAAGGTCAATTAATTATGGGCAGCACGGTGGCCCAGTGGTTAGCGCTGTTGTCTCACAGCAAAAAGGTCCTGGGTTCGAACCCCAGGCCGTCCCAGATTCTTTCTGTGTGTAGTTTGCATGTTCTGCATGGGTTTCCTCCGGGTGCTCCGGTTTCCTCCCACCATCAAAAAGACATGCATGTTAGGGTTAATACTCCTGTCTGTGCCCCCGAGCAAGGCAATGGAAAGAAGAACTGGAGTTGGTTCCCGGGTGCTGTAGCTGCCCACTGCTCCTATACAGTAGGATGGGTTAAATGCAGAAGACAAATTTCACTGTAACCGAACAACTGTACAATGACAAAAATAAAGTGACTTTCTTCTTTCTCTTCTTATTTGTTTCATCTCCCTACCCAAGTCTCACCAGAGGCAGCACAACAAAGACAAGCCCTTCAAGTGTTCCAACTGTTACCGTGCCTATTCAGACTCTGCCTCGCTGCAGATCCACCTGTCTGCACATGCAATCAAGAACGCCAAGTCCTACTGCTGCAGCATGTGTGGCAGGGCGTACACCTCAGTGAGTCTGCTCAAGTCGATAATTTCCTAAGAACTACATCTGTCAAATTGGTTCACCAACTGTTATTTTAACAAAAGTGACACTGTGCCTGTTGCTGAATAATTAACGTTGATATGGGATGTGGCATGTATTGACAGCTCTCTCTCTCTCCTTCTCTAGGAAACCTATCTAATGAAGCACATGTCCAAACACACGGTGGTGGAGCACCTGGTGACCCATCATCACTCCCCACAGAGGACAGAGTCACCCAACATCCCTATACGGATTTCCCTCATCTGAATTTCTCCTCCCTCCCCTCCGCCAATCCCTCCTCGCCCATCCCTTACTTTTCCATTAGAGACATTTCCTGGGGCATCCACTGTCCTGTGATGGAGTCCGTTTTTCCCAGAGATCGCTCCAAAAATGTGCCAGATTGTATCGGTACCTTGTGACGAGGTGCTCTTTTAATGAGTGTATACACTTTTATTTTCTTGCTGTCCAGATAGTATTATTGGAGACATCCAAAGAGGATTTTTACAGCACTTTTAGGCCTGGAAATGATGGGCCAAGGTTTTGATGTTTTGTTTTTTTTGTTTTTTTTTTGTTTTGTTTTTTTGTCTAACTTTACAGAAAAGGTATTGCTCCAGGCAGCTAGATGTAAAATGTAAAATGTTTTTTGTGTTGTATAGGATGACTTTGGCTTTTTATATTGCCATTTTTTTTCCTTTCATAAACCTTTGCAAAATCTATATTTGCATCCAAACTTTGTCTTCCTTTTGCTAGGTCAAATGACCATAAACATGAATGCTTCTGTCAAGTGTATCCATGTAACTTGTGCCACTTTTTACGTTAGTGTTTTGCAGCATTTTGCTCATTGAGTCTGTGTGAATGTTAAGACACGTAATTGGAAGTGTCAGTACTTTTACTTCATGGTTCTTTAACAACGCATTCTGTTTTTGTGTTATGAAAATTGCTTAAGGCAATCCCCAAGAGTCCTGGATTAAATGTGGGCAAATTTAATCTAACCAGCTATTACAAGTTTAAGGGCTCACCCAAATTGAAGCACTGCCACGTAGTGACAATTATCACCTTAGCACTGAAACCACAAGGATCCATCATAGACTGGCTTAATGGTCTGAGCCACTGCAAAAAAAAAAAAAATCAAATATTTTATTAGCCGGTGTCACATTCCTGTATTCTTGTCATGATTCATGTGTTGAGAATCAGAGCATCTACTTTCCTTCAAGTATCGCCATAGTGACAGAGATGGATCAATCTGTTTTGATGTTGCTGTAAAAATCTACTTCTTTTATGTTCCGGTCAAAACACCCTAAGAATGTACTGTGCTATTTTTTTATAAGCCTTCATCTTCCCAATTTCCTCATATTTATAATTATGATTTTACTATTACATTGAATGATGCACTTACTGTATTCTCTCTCCATGTTGTACTTAATTGGGTAAGCACAGTAAAATGTAATAGCAAAACCAAAATGTATTTCCCATCTGCAGATGTGTTTCTACCCTTGCAACCTCAATGATAAACTCCCTCTGTTTGGCATTCATTTATGATGCATAGACTCAGTATCATTATGTAAAGACAGCCCTATTTTGAGTATTCATTCTGTCATCATAATAATTAACATGTTGCCATTTTTATATGCGTTAAAGCCTTAACTTTGTGACAACTTTAGAATCTGTTTATCACTTTATGTTTGCCTTTCATGTCATAGCATGCTATATACTGTAAATAAACTATATTAACTGTTAACCCCTTTATAATAAATAATTACATAATTAGTCATTAGTGAAAACCCCTTTTTTTTCTTGCATCATCTGATGTGATGGCATGCAGTCTGACTGCACATCATCAGGTCAGATCTGTGAGGATAAACCCTCTCCGAGCAACATGATCAAACATTGTTTTAGGATAATTTTGTTTATTTCCACCGACCTTTTTTCCAATTGAACCTTGACTACCATTCCAATAGCAAATCCTGCAAGTTGACCACATCGATCATACTCTGAACCACCAGTCAATGTGACAGTGATGGTTGTCTACCGTAAATCTCTAAGCTGTCTAAGCTCAACGCTCTCCCCCCCCCCCCACTTAATTTATGATAGATTAAGATGCAGAAAGACAATTTTACTACAAAGGAATAACCACTGATCTTGTGGCATTGACTCGGGTTTATACTTACGTTGCACTGAAGTGGTCTATCTCAACCACTGACAGAGAAGTTAACCCACTAAGGCTACACCCATCAATCAGTTTGTGTTATATTATCTGGAGCTGAACATTTTTCTGTTCTTTATCTGTCACAAATCTGTCAGCCTAGTTTTAACAGAGACCGTGTTTCTTCAATTTCAATAACTCTCCAAAACTCATTTGCTTTTGTCTCTGGTCTACTTTTACAGTAGTGGTATGTTTTATGTGACCTACGTGAGCAACAGAGTCATACCGCTTCAATATATAAAACTTAACCTGACCAATACATCAGATTCTGGTTCAGATGTTTTATCTCTAAAACCACGGAGGCTGTTACTAAGAGGGCATTTTCTGACTGATTTACATCATCTGTATCTTAATCGCCAATGTTTCCCAACAGGTTTCTTCCAGACATCTAGGGCCACTTCAGGATGAGTACATTTGTTGAAAGGTGGCAAACGTATCGAGAGGCAGTAGTCAGCGCAAGGTATAAAATGGGTGATTTAAGTCTGTGGGCGTTCCTCCAACATTTCCAGGGTTGTGTTTGGCTCTTCCAAGTCAACACTTTGCAAGAAGCTTGCCTTTTCAGGACAGTGGCCTATTCCCGAAGGAACATGTATCCCATAATATCCGTGGCGTCGCGGGAACGCGCATACTTTCACTTTGTTTTGCAGTATGTGCATGCTCAATTCAGCACAGCGAATAATACGAAGTTTGATACAATCACCATCACTGTGATTTACATGACACCTTAATGGTTTTATTGCAATTTCGTGCAGAAGAATTAAATCATTATTTTTGCTTCACAACTTTTGTGGAATTTCACTGTGAAGACGCATACGAGCCACGCGCGTTTGTCCAGTTACAGTTGGCCTGCTAATGACAATCCATTCATCCAATCAACCAACCGTGTTGATGATGTGAAAACAGTGACGATAAACGAATGAAACACATTTGAAAAACTACACGTTGATATTTTTAATACCCTTACGTGAAACGGAAATGTAGCCGCATAACAACAAGCGTCCGAGGTGACTGCATGCGCGTACTCGCGACACCGCGGACATGATGGATGGGTACATGTTCTTTTGGGGGTGCGAAATTGCCCGACACAAGCCCAATAAGACGCGTTGCTCTCTCCCAGATAACGGGACTCCTCTCTACACACTACAAACTGCTCAGTAGTTTCCTATCGTCATGTCTCAGAGAACCGCTGAGGGCTTGACTCCTCTAAAGTCTCCGGAGCGGCGGAGGAGTTTCCGTCTGGAGCGACAGTAAAGGAGAAAAAAAGGGGGGGGGGCACCGTGTTTTATCGGTTCAGTTCTCCGTGGACGTTTGGTTATTCTACTTCTCTCGGACAGGATGGAGCAAACAGAGGTACGGAGAACGCCGTCTCTCTTCCATTTAGAACAAATGCACGGTTTCTGAATGTCAGCCGCATTAACAAAACCTCTATTTTTCTTCGGTCATTTGAACACTTTTGCGTCCACAAAACTGGATCGGAACCCATTTATCTAGATACGTGCTGGGTTTTTTTCTCGTCAAAAATGAAGAAACTATAAAAAGGTTTGTGTCTTTAACCCGGACCGAGGCAGCTGCACGCCAGCCGTGTCTGCCTCCTTATGGTCAGCCCGGTTGTCTCAACTCAAACAGTTGTTTTCCCAAACTGCCAACAAGTTTGACCACGCAGGCATAACGGTCCCGGTTCTAAGAGAATGCAAAAGCATTCACTGCACCCTCTGTTTAATATTTTGCACCCTCGGTTGGAATTTTAATAATAAATGTGTCGTCATTTAGAAGTAGTACAATCGTATTTGTTGAGGTTGTCTGTTCTGTTTTATGCCCAGTTATGCTCTTTTACGTCAATAGGTGGCAGTATTCCGTTGGGGAATACAGCGCCGTGATACCGCTGTGATTCCTCTGGGAAACGGAATGTGAGGGTACGGGTGCCGTTCTGACTCATAAAGCAAACTGTTGCTGAAAAGGGGCGACATGCTGTATTCTCTTACTACCGTTTACAGTTTTTCCCCCCAGCTGTATTCCCGTTTAATCTGTTCATCGGGGACCACGCTCGGGACCCATAACACCTACACACTATCTTTCATTGCTGTTGCCGGCCCGCACACTTGTGCAACCCCACTAATTTCAGAGTCATTTGGTTCTGGAGCCGGGCCTGAGGCACAAAACCGAATTTAGCTGACATGAATTTACTGCTAACATTTTCTATTTATGTATCTTCTTTCATCCCACTCTTATTACTGATATTTCCAGTTTGCCAGTATCTACTACTACTACTACTACTACTACTACTTTCGGCTGCACCCGTTAGGGGTCGCCACAGCGGATCATCCGTTTCAATTTCTTCCTGTCCTCTGCATCTTCCTCTGTCACACCAGCCACCTGCATGTCCTCCCTCACCACATCCATAAACCCCCTCTTTGGCCTTCCTCTTTCCCTCTTCCCTGGCAGCTCCATATTTAGGATCCTTCTCCCAATATGCCCAGCATCTCTCCTCTACACATGTCCAAGCCATCTCAATCTTGCTTTGTCTCCAAACCGTCCAATTTGAGTGGTCCCTCTGATATAATCGTTCCCAATCTTGTCCTTCTTTGTCACTCCCAATGAAAATCTTAGTATTGTAGCGAATTCGGGGGACAACGCAACCACAGGAACTGCCGCGGCCGGGAAGCGAACCCGTATCGCCCGCACCGCAGGAGACATCGCTAACCGCTCGACTAAAGGGTCAGACCCGCGAGCCAGCGGCCAGCGTGTCTTCTTATCCATGCACGTTACAGTATCTTCAACTCTGCCACCTCCAGCTCTGCCTCCTGTCTTTTCGTCAGTGCCACTGTCTCCAAACCAGTGGAGTTTGCCAGTATCTATCAATACTTAAAATGCAACACTACTCAGCTGACGTTTCTCGTGTATCATTGTAAACCTTCTACTGTTTTAGGCTTTTAAACAATTTTCCTTGATATTGTCATACCAGTGATACAGTTGCTTATTTGGAGGGAAGCCGTGAAGCAAAATTACGCTTCGACTCACCAGTACACACCACTATTATACTCAGAACAGTGCCGTGGGGAAATTATTTGAGGAAGCCAAGTGAGACAAGACCTAGAGGGGGGCTTCATTGACAGGAGTACGTCACCGCTTTAACAGCCAACGTAATGTAAACCGAAGAGCTATGGGCGAAATGTAGACAATACAACCAGTGGTTTACTGGCCATCGGACATACCGGGACAATCCTGGTGGGCCGTTGGACCGTTAAAAACTCCATGACAGGCCCTGTGTATGGCGTTTAACGTTAGCTTTAGCAAACTTCAGTAACATGAAGCCTGTGGCAAACTTTAGCAAGGCGATGTTAGCTTTTCTAACATCAAATATTTAGCTAGTTATAACCGTATTATAGTGCATACAGTACACAAAATCAGTACCTTCATTCAATATTTAAACGGGATCTCTGAAAGATGTTAACGTTAGTGTAAGACTTACCTGTTCCGACATGATAGCCCGATAAAATGGCTGTTTTCCCTCTTCTACTGTGATCAGATCAAACAGTCAATCAAAATTCATGTTATTGGACTAACCAATCAGGTTATTGGAATAACCCCGCCCCCAAAGTGTCAAAAACTCAACTTGTCGAATATTTAAACGAGAGTGCACTGATACTGTAACATACTCGTTTGCAAAGCCAAATTGATATGTGCATTACAGGACACCGTAGAGTTGGGTTACCGGAAGTCCCGCGAGAGTTGCGGGCGACAAGATGGATGAATAAAGTTCGCACAGTTAATAGAAAAGCCACTGTGATTATTTATCACTTTTATATATATATATGTTAACAGTGTGCCAGAAGGCATATACAACATGATGCCATAGTAGAGATTTATAATATACCCACCGACCGATAAAGAAATGGACACGTACGGCGTTCCAGCACCCAGGATGGCCTGGGAGTCACCGAATTTCCCCGAAGCATGGCGGCAATTCCAGCAGCATACAGAGCTGATCTTCACGGGCCTACTGCGTGAGAAACGCGAACAAGAGGGTAATGTCCATGTTTTGTAACATGTTTAGTAATGTTTCTGGTGTTGGTTTTGATGTTTATTCTGGTCACAAGGGGGCGCTCTAAATTAAGTGTTAAGCCCGGAAGTAGGGGAGTAAGAGACGTGTGTCAGTATGTCATGGCTGGCGGATACACCAGCAGATATACCGTTGTCGTTATACACGTGTCACTAAAGATTCTAAAACGCAGCTTCATGGTATTTGAGTTATTATTTAAACCTTTACAAAGAGAAATGCAGTTATCTTCTTTTGTGGCTCGGGGAAACGGGAAGAGATCTGTTCAACACCTGGACCCTTACAGAAGATGAAGCTAAGATGCTAAAGACATACTACCATACTTACACAGAATACCTCACTCCCAAGTCTAACCCGACATGTGCCAGATATAATTTCCATGAGAAAATGCAAGGAAACAGTGGGACATTTGAACACTTTGTAACCGAGCTAAAACGGTTATTTAAAGACTGTGGTTACCCAAACAGTGACGACATGGTCAGAGATCGCGTTGTGTTTGCCCCTAACTCCCCCCGTGTGTGTGAGAGGCTACTCAGCCATGGTGCATAAAGCTATAGACAGCCCGCTCACGAGTGAGCACAGACGCAGCTGAAAGAAATGGTCGGCAGCGAAGCCCACAGCAACCATGATACTGTGCATGCAGTAAACAAAAGACCAGAAACAAAATGGCAAGATAGCAGCAAAACCGTGAGAGCAAAGGAGTTTAATGCAGCAAACAAGGAATGCAACAGATGTGGAGGCTCACACAGCACAAAAGACGTCTGCCCAGCTAAGGGGAAACAATGCATAAAATGCAAAAAAGTAAATAATTTTGCAAAAGCCTGCAAAACAAAATTCCCAGCACAGACAAAATGTCACAAGAAAAATACACGCAATCAAGAGAGGATGATGCAGAAGAGCAGGAGGAACTACATTGACTGCCTTACAACTGAAAACACGGACAAAAGCAATGAACAGGCTTATGCAGAAATTAAAGTTGGCACATCAGATCAGGAAGTAAAATTCAAAATAGACACTGGAGCAAAAATCAATGCCCTCCCAGAAAACATTTTTGACACACTGTTCAATAACACTGCCATAAAACCAGCCACACAAGCTCACCGCTTATGGAGATGAAAGACTGAAGAGTGAGAGGCATCTGTCAGTTGAAATGTCAACACAAGGACAGAACAATGATGCTCGAGTTCTACATTGTCGACGCTAAAGCCCCGCCCATCTTAGGACCGAGAGCTTGTTTAGACATGAACTTGATCAAACTAGTACTGGCAGTGACTGAAGGAAACGTCACACCACCAGACAATGACTGACAGTCACCAGACAATGACCCACAGTCACAGAGCATACTAAAGGAGTATGCAGATGTTTTCCACGGCATAGGAGAGTTCCCAGGAGAGTGTAACCTCCGTGTTAACCCAGATGCAACACCTGCTGTATATCCACCATGCATGATCCCCATCGCACTATGGAGCCAGCTGAAGCAAGAGCTTGACAAAATGGAGGAAAACAACATTATCTGCAGGGTAATAGACTCCACAGAATGGGTAAACACTTTGATGGTTGTCAAAAAGCCCCAAACAGGCAAGCTAAGAGTATGTCTAGACCCCAGAGACCTCAACAAGGCAATCCAAAGACTACGCTACCCTCTACCCACATTAGAGGATGTCACCACAAAACTCGCCGGAGCCCAATATTTCAGCATTCTAGACGTTAGATCAGGTGACTGGGCCATAAAACTGAGCACCGAATCATCGCTACTGACAACATTCAACACAGCATTTGGCAGATACAGGTTTCTCAGGTTGCCCTTCGGGATTAGTTTAGCCCAAGACAAGTTCCAGAGACGCGTGGATGAGACATACAAAGGACTTGATGGCATAGCTTTCATAGTTGATGACATCCTGGTTTTTGGAAAAACCAGAAAACACGATGGCAACCTCAGAGCTATGGTCAAGTGCATGAGAGAGAGGGGGGTGAGGCTGAACCCTGACAAATGTCATATATGTGTGTTACAGAGGTCAACTATTTTGGACACAAGCTCTCACATGAAGGCATCAAACCATACCCACTAAAAGTGAAGGCAGTTCAAGATATGCAACCACCTCAGAGCAAGGCTGAACTGGAAATCATACTCAGGATGATCAACTATCTGGCCAAATTCACACCACGGCTCTCTGGGGTAAATGCACCACTGTGACAGCTGTTGAAACAAGACAGTGAGTTCACATGGGATGAAAATCATGACAGAGCATTCAAACAGATGAAAGAACTGATAACACATCACCCAGTGCTTGCATACTTTGGCCCACAGAAAATGCTGGGGCTCCAAGTAGATGCCTCAAAATGTGGCCTCAACGCTGTCATGCGCTTGGATGGCAAACTGATTGCTTATGCATCCAAGTCACTGAACAGCACAGAAGAAAATTACGCTCAAATAGAAAAAGCTGTATGCAGCACTCTTCGGCAGCAAGCGTTTCCTCGAGTACATGTACGGTCGGAGAGTGATTGTAGAATCTGACCACAAACCACTGGAAGCAATACTGAGGAAGCTGCTGGCAGCAGCACTACCACATTTACAAAGGATGATTTTACAACTGCAAAGGTATAACATCTACATTCTTCACTGCCCCGGAAAGGAAATACCGGGGGCCGACACACTGTCACGAAAGTCCATCAAACAACATGATGACAGCCTGGTGGAAGGAACACAGAGTGAAGTACAAGAGTGGAAGAAAGTGCACACAGGTGGACTATATCTTATGTAGAAGGTGCAATCTGAAAGGGATTGGAGACTGCAAGGTGGTGACGGGAGAACGTAGCTAGGCAGCATCAGATGGTGGTCTGTAGGATGACTTTGGAGACCAAGAAGAGGAAGCGAGTGAAGGCAGAGCCAAGGATCAAATGGTGGAAGTTGAGAAGGAAGACTGTTGTGTGGAGTTCAGGGAAGAGTTAAGACAGGCACTGGGTGGTAGTGAAGAGTTGCCGGACGGCTGGGCAAACACTGCAGAAATAGTGAGGGAGACAGCTAGGAAGGTACTTGGTGTGTCATCAGGACAGAGGAAGGAAGACCATGAGACTTGGTGGTGGAATGAGGAAGTACAGCAAAGTATATACACAGGAAGAGGTTGGCAAAGAAGAAATGGGATAGTTAGAGAGATGAAGAAAGTAGACAGGGGTACAAGGAGATGCAGCGTAAAGCAAAGAGAGAGGTGGCAAAGGCAAAGGAAAAGGCGTATGGTGAGTTGTATCAGACACTAAGGAAGGAGAAAAGGACTTGTACCGATTGGCTAAACAAAGGGACCGAGCTGGGAAGAATGTGCAGCAGGTTAGGGCGATCAAGGATAGAGATGGAATTGTGCTGACAAGCAAGGAGAGTGTGCTGAGAAGGTGGAAGGGGTACTTTGAGGGGCTGATGAATGAAGAAAATGAGAGAGAGAGAAGGTTGGATGATGTAGGGATAGTGAATCAGGAAGTTCAGTGGATTAACAGGGAGGAAGTGAGGGCAGCTATGTAGAGGATGAAGAGTCGAAAGGCAGTTGGTCCTGATGACATAACTATGGAGGCATGGAGATGTTTAGGAGAGATGGCAGTGGCGCTAACTAGATTGTTTAACACAATCTTGGAAAGTGTGAGGATGCCTGAGGAGTTGAGAAGAAGCATACTAGTACCGATTTTCAAGAACAAGGGTGATGTGCAGAACTGTAGCAACTACAGAGGTATAAAGTTGATCAGCCACAGCATGAAGATATGGGAAAGAGTAATAGACGCTAGGTTAAGAGGAGAGGTCACGATTAGTGAGCAGCGGTATGGTTTCATACTACAAAAGACCACCACAAATGTAATGTTTGCTTTCAGAATGTTGATTGGGAAGTTTAGAGAAGGCCAGAAGGAGTTACATTGTGTCTTTGTGGATTTAGAGAAAGCATATGGCAATGGTGAGGTGTGCGGTTGGAATGACAGATGGGTTCAAGGTGGAGGTGGGATTACATCAAGGATCGGCTCTGAGCCCTTTCTTGTTTGCAATGGTGATGGACAGGTTGACGGACGAGATCAGGCAGGAGTCTCCGTGGACTATGATGTTTGCGGATGACATTGTGATCTGTAGCGAGAGAAGGGTGCAAGTTGAGGAGAGCCTGGAGAGGTGGAGGTATGCACTGGAAAGAAAAGGAATGAAAGTCAGTAGGAGCTAAACGGAATACCTATGCGTGAATGAGAGGGAGGACAGTGGAATGGTGAGGATGCAAGGAGAAGAGGTGACGAAGGTGTATGTGTTTAAATACTTGGGGTCAACTGTCCAAAGTAACGGGGAGTGCAGAAGAGAGGTGAAGAAGAGAGTGCAGGCAGGGTGGAGTGGGTGGAGAAGAGTGTCAGGAGTGATTTGCGACATCAGCGTACCAGCAAGAGTTAAAGGGAAGGTTTACAAAATGGTAGTGAGACCAGCTATATTATATGGTTTGGAGACAGTGGCACTGACGAAAAGACAGGAGGCGGAGCTGGAGGTGGCAGAGTTGAAGATGCTAAGATTTTCATTGAGAGTGACGAAGAAGGACACGATTAGGAATGATTATATTAGAGAGACAGCTCAGGTTAGACAGTTTGGAGACAAAGCAAGAGAGGCAAGATTGAGATGTCTTGGACATGTGTGGAGGAGAGATGTTGGGTATATTGGGAGAGGGATGCTGAATATGGAGCTGCCAGGGAAGATGAAAAGACGAAGGCGAAAGAGGAGGTTTATGGATGTGGTGAGGGAGGACATGCAGGTAGCTGGTGTGACAGAGGAAGATGCAGAGGACAGGAAGAAATGGAAATGGATGATCCGCTGTGGCAACCCCTAACGGGAGCAGCCAAAAGTAGTAGTAGTAGTAGTAGTAGTAGTAGTAGTAGTAGTACTAGTACTAGTAGTAGTAGAGTGGAGTTACTGGAAGTCCTGCGAGAGTTGCGGATGAAAAGATGGATGAATAAAGCTCACACAGTTAATAGAAAAGCCAGTGTGATTATTTATAAAATATATGTTAACAGTGTGCCAGAAGGAATATACAACACATACATCAGTTGCGAGCATGTCCTACTAAATATTCCTCACAGGTCTTTGCGAGGCATAGCCCATGGCGGAAGTTGCTATGATTTCATTGATGTGAGGCCTGTCTAGTCACAGTTTGGCAGTGGCATGATGGTAGCCTCATTCTGATTGGTTAATCCTTTTAAAAAAAATTACGAAGGGAAGCCAATTCCAGCTTGGCCTCCTCGTGGATTTGGTGTGACTACATCTATAATAACAATAATAATAATAGCCTGGCGGCCTGTCCAGGGTGTCTCCCCGCCTGCTGCCCTATGACTGCTGGGATAGGCTCCAGCATCCCCACGACCCTGAGAGCAAGATAAGTGGTTTGGATAATGGATGGATGGATAATAATAATAAACTTAATTCATATTGCATCTTTCTAAACAACATTACAAGCTACTAACAGTAGGAGTGCAATACAGTGTTTCACCAAACACATTGACAGACTGTCAGCACGTGTTAACATTTAGAGTGACGCTGTTTCACTTGTAAAATACTCAGTGAGAAATGAGGAAGAAAGAGATAGGTGCAACAGCACAGAAGAATTACCGAAACTGCTAAAGTATTTTCATTAAATTGGCAAATACAATCGGGGGGGGGGGGGTTTGAGGAAGCCTGGGTTCCCTTGGCCTATGGGAGAAACACCACTGACTCAAACCAAAATTGAAGTACAAAAATTCCCGAACATTGCTTTAATCGTCATGCATTTTGTACCACCTCCTCTCACTGCAAAACAGTTTTACATGTAGAATTCCTTTTTTCCCCTGATTATCTCTTTAGAAGAGCTCCCCATACTTCAGCTTCTCTCAGCCAGTCTTTTTTTTTTTCTGGTACTCATGATGGCATCAGACACTCATTTACATTCAGCCAGTCAGATCAAATTATCAAATTATAAACCTCCGCCCACCTTTACTGCCAACTCTTGCATGTACTTGTCATTCAAGTTCAAGTTTAAGTTCAGCTTTATTGATATATGTAGAAGAAATGAAATTCTTGTGCTGTGGCTCTCTCTGCCTTAACACAAGAGACAAAAGGACAAAGGACACAAGCACAACCCCCCACCCTCCAAAAAAAACCCAAAACAGACTGTGTACATAGTGAATTCATACATTATATACACAATATTCAGCACACGATAACAACAATGTAAGGTGCATATGGATGCGCTGGCTTTCCAGCAACCTGACTGCCTGTGAAAAGAAACTATTACTGAGACGGGTGGTGTGTGATTGATGCTCTGGTAATGTTTTTTAGATGGAAGAAGCGAGAACAGAACATGAGCGGGGTGGCTGGTGTCCTTAATAATGTTTTGGGCTTTCCTTTTGCCGCAAGGGGTGTAAATATTATGAAGTTGTGGTAGTGCCATGCCAATGCTGCTGCCTTTACAGTCCTTTGAAGCAGTCTGCAGTCCTGAGCAGTCAGATTGCCAAACCACACAGTGATACAGCCTGTCAAGACACTCTCCATGGTACTGCCATAAAAATTCATAAGAGGAGAAGCCTTAGAAAATACAGTCTCTGCTGTGCCTTTCTGAGGATGCAATTGGTGTTGAGAGACCATGTGGGGGAGTTTGTGATGTGTAAACCGAGAAATCTAAAACTGTCCACAATTTCAACAGATGATCCATTGATAGAAATAGGAAAGTGGTTTCCTCTGACCTTTCTAAAGTCGACAATGATTTCTTTTGTCTTATTGACATTTAGAGAGAGGTTGTTATCATGGCACCATGTGGTTACATTTTCCACTTCCCTCCTATAGGCCCTCTCATCACTGTCGCTTAATAGTCCAATCAAAGGTCAGATCACGAATATTGATGAGAACTAGACCACTCCTGCACAGTTCGTAAGAAAACTGAGAGCAGTTGTGGATTAAGGCATAAATACACACAGCATTAGTCGGCTGTCATTGAGTGTTTTAAAGTGCCACATTCAAGATTTGTAGACATGCAAGTTTCTCTGACCAATTCTAGTCTCAGAGCCTAAGGCCTCTCCCAGCATAAAATATGTCATTCCGTGGTCTGCAAATGTTCATGTACTCCTTTTCTTGGCCCTGTAATATCACTGGATTTGTCCATTTTAATAGCATAGTTGCAAATAAGATTTTGTGTCTTAATTTTCTTCATGCCGGCCCCAGGAGGATCTTGACTTAATGGCCAACCGGCTCCGGAAGGAAGGACTTTCTCCTGATGCGTCTACACATGATCAGCTGTGTTTCCTTTGGCGTGCCCTCCAGCACAGGGAAAACCACCTGGACTCTGTGGTGCGTGATCTAGATGCCCAGGGTATACGACACAAGGAGGAGATGACTAAAGTGAGTTAGCATTGTACAGATCTGATCATGAGATGATGGCGTAGTTACACAGTAAGACGTGTCAGTCTGTCGGGGCTGGTTTGGATGTAAATCCACTGTGACTCTCAAAACAAAAGACTCTTCTCACAGGCTGTCAGTCAACGGAGGGAGACAGTGTGTGTGTATGTTGTTGTCTTTGCTCTCGAACATTTGTGTCGATGAGGGGTTTCATGGCAGGTCTAGTTTGACATTGAGCTCTCCGTCTCTTTAAGGTGCTCAAGTCCTTGAAGCAAATTCGTGACTTTACAGAGCAGAAAGAAGTTTTGGCCGAGGAGGTGCAAAAGGAGAATGAGCGGCTGCGAGAGCAAGTGCAGCAACTAATATCTCTGCAAGGTGGGCAAGGTTACAAGTCAGCCCACCCATAAACCATTACAACACATTTGCATCTAGGGGCCATACCTAGTTCTGCCAGTGAGGCTGAACATCGACAAATCATATTCACTTGCAGTTATTTTTGGACTTTCTAAGTGATATGCACAACTTTGTGAAGGCCCTTTGATTTTTTTTTTTCTTAATTGCTTATTGAAGCAAATCTATACCTTAACAGAGGAGAACAATGCTTCGGTTCAGGAGGTTCACAAGGTGAACGGCCACCTGAGGGAGCAGCTGAAGGAACTGATGTCCCTGCAAGGTAGAAAACCTACAACACTCGTCTACCTATAACTACTAAAATGTATTTGTATCTAAGAACCATTCAGGGACTAATAAGCCTAAAGCCTATCTACCAGAAGTTCAAACCTATTGTTTGAAGTCTCATGCATTTGATCTGAGCAAACAAGAATTTCACAAAAATGTACATATCTCTATTTTTACAGACGATGATGATGTTTTGGCTCATGAGGTGGAGATGCAAGAGGAAAATGACCTGCTCAGGAATCAACTGCACTGTCTATTGTCCATTCATGGTGAGGGAAATGTTTTTAAAGCAGTCTAACTGTAAATCATTCAAATATGTGTGCAAAACAGCATCATCCAGTCAGATCTATGAGCAGCTTATTCTTAAAGTTTGAATACCCCAATCAATTCAATAGTCCAAAATCAATTTAGATTTTTTCAAGCATATTACCCATTGTTTAAAAGCTTGACTTGTACTTGACTTTTAGCTTTCTTACTCTTCAAAATGTTACGTACAAGTCTATTTTGTATTTGCAAACATGATAAATATAAACCAGTAAAATGTGTGTTTGCCATCTCAACTGGCAGTTTATTCATCATTCAGCATCATGAAGCTGCTGATATCATTAAACCAGAATACGTATAAAGAAAGCTGTCATTTATCCTCATTAGACAACCTTGAGGTCACTTACCCACTGTTACTGTTACTTCCCCTCCTTCTCTTAATGTGATCAGATGCCCAGAAAAAAGAGATGTCTGAGTTGCTGAGGCAGCAGGGTCTGACTGAGGTGAGTGAAAGCAGCCCCAGTGAGCAGATGGCCTACGTGTTGGCAGAGAGGGCTGTCTTGATGGAGAAGAAGGACGGTCTTGAAGGTCCTGTGGGTGACGGACAGGCCCTGTCAGCCAGCCAGCTGGATGCAGAGACCCACAGTCTGAAGGACACTGTAGGCCAGGTAAGGCAATTTCCTGGGCTGAGCATCACACATTTCCACCACCAGCCTCCTCTTACGTGGCTAAAACACCGAGCACATGACTGCTGACAACCATCTGAATTATATGCTCTTTTACTAGAAGCTGAAATGAATTTAAAGCTGAAATGCTGTATTTTTCCCCTTTACTAGGTAGTTATTTTATCCATTTGGACCATGGAGTCAGGTTTCATAATACTATCTGTCATCTTTACCATGGCTGGAGACAATCTCCATATGCTGCTGTTGTAATTTTTGAGCGGGTAGGATGAACACTGGTGCAGCAGCAAACACACTCCTACTCAAACAAGAGAAAGGACTGAAATGGGATGATGTGGCGATGTTTCTGTTGGACAGCAGTCAATATAATTACAGCAAAACAGTATTCCCACATGGGTCGATGTAGTTTTTAATACACTAGACTGCCTGTGCTGGCTTTGGTCTGAGAATGCAAGATGCAAGTGTGGGAATGGTTTACTGCTGAGATGATGGCACATAGGCACATTGTAACTCTAGTTAATGGTCACAGCAATTTGCATATGAAACCAATCATTGTTTTCGGGCGTTATGTCACTGTATTGTTTATAAGGGTGGGGATACCTGCAGTCAGTTGAGACTGAAGAGGTGGAACGTACGATTTTAAGGAGATCAGGCAGGTAAGATGGGGCAAGCCCATTTAGGATTTTATAAGTCTGTAGAAACACCTTGAAGTCTGATCTAACATGGATAGGAAGCCAATGAAGGGAGGCAAGAATTGGTGTAATATGGTCAAATTTTCTAGTTTTGTTAGGATTCTAGCTGCAGCATTCTGAACCATCTGAAGACTTTTAGTACTAGCATGTGGCAGACCTGAAAACAGAACGTTACAGTAATCAAGTCTGGATGAAATAAATGCATGTAGTAGAGTCAGTGTGTCAGCCATGGGCAGGAAAGACCGAATGTTAGCTATGTTATGTAAGTGAAAAAAGGCAGTCTTGGTGAGTTCTTTAATTTGCTTATCAAAGGAAAGGCTGGGATCAAACGTAACGCTAGGATTTCCATTGGGAGGGAAGAAGGACAGGATTAGGAACGAGTATATTAGAGGGACAGCTCAGATTGGACGGTTTAGAGACAAAGCAAGAGAGGCAAGATTGAGATGGCTTGGACATGTGTGGAGGAGAGATGCTGGGTATACTGGGAGAAGGATGTTGAAGATGGAGATGCCAGGCAAGAGGAAAAGAGGAAGGCCAAAGAGGAGGTTTATGGATGTGGTGAGGGAGGACATGCAGGTGGGTGGCGTGACAGAGGAAGATGCAGAGGACAGGAAGAGATGGAAACGGATGGTCCGCTGTGTCGACCCCTAACAGGAACAGCTGAAAGTTGTATTAGTAGTGTATGATTATACCATGTATCACATCCATGTGGGTGGGTAAATTACACTATAAATTGTCATAATCATGACTCACTACTCTTGAGGAGAGCAAGACTTTTTAGATGCATACATTTTTTTATGGTCATGTTACCGTTTGTGATCAAATCTTATTCCACAGTCTCCCCACAGGGGGGCAACACGGCACGGCCAGAGTCCATGGAAGAGGCTGTTCGGACACCGAAAAGCAGCTCAGAGCAAACACACTTTTATACCTGTATGTTTTTTGTTTTTTTTTCTCGAGTGTAACTTCACTGGGTTTAAGAATATACTAACAAACTGCATAAAACACCATTCAAGGAAAAGTTGTCAAGGGAGGTCAGTGTGAAAGTCGGTATGAAAGTCAGAAAAACTAACAGCCACACGGACCACTACTCTCTTGACTTTTGTGTGCCAGGGTGCAGACATGAATGTGAGGAATTCTTTTCCTGCCCTCTGTTTAAGGTTTCTACTCAGCAGCATCCATGCTTGAAGGCACTCTCTTCTTTCTTCCACTTTTTTTAGCAGCTATGTCACCAGCAACAAACATATTGCATATGCAAATTGCGCGATCGAATGAATTCATTTCCTACAGCATCGCTTATGATTGTTATCAGACAGCACTTTGCATCTGTCTATGTGTTTATGATGTGCATGCTTCTATTGCTCTCCTAGCTCATTGTGGTCCAATGAAACTGTACATCATTTCCCAATTTCCCCTCTAGTACACAGGGTAACCTCAGAAATTACTTTCATTTTAAGTAGATTGGTGTGTCCTATTGTCCTCAGACAGAGACAAAACAGCTGTCTAGCCATCCAGCCAGCATGGAAAAGGAGTGTGCCCGTTTGGAGCGGGACCTAGAGGAGGCGTCCCACCGGCTCTCTATGGCCCACAATGAGATCCGTCATTTGACCGATGAAGTCGAGTCTGCCCGCCTGAGCCAGAGGGCCTATGGTGAGTTTTTCCCTTTCCCTGTATCCTTTAAACACTAGTAGACCACAAAGCAAAGAAAATCAGCACCCCAAATTTGAGGTAATGAAAACAATGAAAAACTACATGTTAATGTAACTTTGAGCTAGCACCCAAAAAAAAAAAAAAAAAACCACCACAACCCAACAAATAATAATTATATTGTAGTGAATGGGTGAGGCAGTCACTGTGACTTTTGGCAGTTCTGTGCTGGTCTCCAGCCCGGACCTGGCATCTGGGCTGGAAACCATGAGCTGGCGCATAAGTTCTGGCTTGCCAACATCCAACACCCGTGCATCATCGGCCTGGACCTGCTGACCCACTGGGAAGCCCGTGTTAATGTGTTGGAGGCAACCATCACCCTCAGCATGAAGACCGTGGCACTCCTGTCCGGCCAGGGGAGGAGCGGGCTCAGGGACCAGTGAGCCAGTTGCCAAGCATCCACCGCTCAGCAGAGCAGACACAGAGCCCCGGTGCAGCAATGAAGTGTCACTACTGCCAGCGGCAAGAGGAATGGGGCCAGATGACGCCGATGGTGGCGGCCGTCCAGACTGCCAGCAATGAGGAGAGGTGGTTTCCGTTGACCACACAGCAACTGAGGCAGCAGCAGGCAGCAGACATGACTCTGGCGCTGGTGAGGGGCTGGCTGGAGATGGGGCGATGCCCCAAGTGGACAGAGTTGTCAGCATTGGGGCTCGAGGTAAAGGCCTGCCACTCTCAATGGGACAACTTTGAGCTCCACGATGGGTTGGCGTACTGGAGGGGGCAAGTTCCTGGATGAGGGAATGATCTCCTTCAACTTTATGCCCCGTGTGCTCCATCCCCAGGTTCTCCAGATGGTCCATGCCTTGGTGGGGGTGGGACACTACAGGAATGTCAAGACCCTCCACCGACAAGACGTAGTGCTACACATGCACTGCTGTGACTCCTGCACCCGCCAGGTCCGGGCTGGCTCTGGAGTGTGTCAGAAGTGGGCCTATGAAACACAGTGCCTTGGGCAGGCCTTCACACAAAGGGACAAGGTATGGGTGTATTGTCCGGTTCGCAAGAAGGGAATTTCCCCCAAGCTTCACAGCCACTGGCAGGGGCCTGGCGATGTCATGGGCCGGCTGTCTGAGGTGGTGTACTGGGTACACATGCCCGGCCAGGGGCGCATGGTGGGGCTGCACCAGGACAGGCTCTCCCCATACCGCCCCCTTGCTCCGCCTGTTGTTGGGACTGGGGGTGACAGTAACACCCCATGTGCTGATCAGTGTGCCTCTCCCCCACTTGTGCCTCCTGAGCCCCAGGTGGCCTGTTCCCAAGTGACAGCACCCTGGACATTTGAGGGACTATGTATTGGGTGATGGGGTCGTCGAGGACGACTGGGCCCTCAGGTGAGGATTATGTAGCGACCGGGGGAGGCAGTTGCTGTGACCTTCAGTGGTTCTGCACTGGGAGAGCACAAAGGCTGATGGGACTGTTAATGTTCATATTAAAATTGTGTTTTCGTGGGGCATCCGGGTAGCATAGCAGTCTATTCTGTTGCTTACCAATATGGGGATCGCTGGTTCGAATCCCCGTGTTACCTTCAGCTTGGTCAGGCTTCCCTACAGACACAATTGGTCGTGTCTGCAGGTGGGAAGCCGGATGTGGGTATGTGTCCTGGTCACGGCACTAGCACCTCCTCTGGTAGGTCGAGATGCCTGTTCAGGGGGGAGGGGGAACTGGGGGGAATAGCGTGATCCTCCCACGTGCTACGTCCCCCTGGTGAAACTCCTCACTGTCAGGTGAAAAGAAATGGTTGGCAACTCCACATGTATCAGAGGAGGTAGTGTGTTAGTCTGCAGCCCTCCCCGGATCGGCAGAGGGGGTAGAGCAGCGACCGGGACAGCTCGGAAGAGTGGGGTAATTGGCCAGATACAACTGGGGAGAAAAAGGGGGAAAAAAATCCCCAACCAAAAAAAATGTTTTTAATTGTGTTTTAGTGATGTTGTGTTCATGTTGTGGTTATTGTTGTGTTGTTTGTTTGTGGGTTTGACTCGGACTAAGTAGAAGACCGTTTACTGTGACTCAGACTAATGTCGCCGATTGTGACCTCGGGGGGGGGGGGATCATTGTGTTGTTAGTTCTGTTCAGTGTGCAAATAAAAGAGCACTTCCCCAGGGATATGGGAGCTGCCATTAAAATGAGGTCTCTGCCTCTTGCCTCTTTCTTTCACACCAACTCGCCACAATATATAATCCTGATGTTGAAATTTGATGTTTTATCCTCATACATTATCCAGTGTGAAAACTGTGTTAGTGCTGCATTAGAACCATAATTTAAACAGACACGGGAGTAAAATAACTGAACTCCCAGCTTTCAATGCTGTAAACAGGTATCAAATGTGTAGGGATCTCTATTACCCCTGATTGCAGGATGTGTGTGTGTGTGTCTGTGTGTGTGTATGTGTGCGTGTGTGTGCGCGCGCACGCGATTTTTCAGAGCCTGAGCTACAAGAAGCTCAGCAGGAAGTAGAGCAGCTCAGACAGGAAGTAGAAAACCTCAAAAAACGTGGTAAGAAGGTTTCTCTGGTTGGTTTTCTTTAGTCGATCAATATGATATAATCACTGTTTAAACCAAAGGAGCCTTAAAAGACAAATGACTGGTGAAAATATGAATCACATAATATGAATGTTTACAACATAACCTCACGGGCACATATGGCTCTATTTCAAAAGAAATGGTGGAACTACGGAGGGCCAAAGAGCAGAACGATCGACTGGATGAGGAGATCAGAGCCATAAGGAACAGGGTGCGCTCCCTTGACGCGGAGAGAAGCTCTCTCAAAGAAACGGTGTGATGCCTACATCTGAAACTAATTTTCTTTTCAATTAGTATCCATTACAGCCATCTCAGTGTACTACCTTATTTTAACATTTGAATACGAGAGCCGAATTATTCTGCTCGCAAAAACGATCAAAAGCAAGGAAACTACATTGGCATGGACTACCATTATGGATCACTGTGTGTGTGTGTGTGTGTGTGTGTGTGTGTGTGTGTGTGTGTGTGTGTGTGTATGTTGATAGGTTTTCTACATTTTTCCCAGGTTGTATCACTGCAAAAAGAGAAGGTCTGGCTGGAATCTGTCCTCCAGGAGCAACAGGAGCAGGTTAAGAAGAAACTCCTAACTTTGCAGGCCCAGGCTGAGGAGGACAAAAAGCTGGCTCAAGTAGGTCTCACTGAACCAGCACCACTTGAAAATCCTGATAGCTGCCATCATCTTACCAACATTAGTAGAGTGACCTTTTATCCAATATCAAAAGCTTATCATATGTGTGCAGTACTCTATGTTGGAGCAAAGTAGTGATTCACTATGTATGGACAGTATTGCTAAAATTGTCCCTTTCCACATAATGACAGCTTTGGGTAAATATTTTCCTTAATCATAACTGATATAATACCAAACACAGTGGTATGAACAAATAAAGCATGAGATAAATTTGACCAAAAAGGTGTGCGACTGTATGTTTCCAGGCTCAGGCTGCTGAGTTGGCTCAGAATAACCAGACCTGCAGATCTCTAAATGAGAAGTTCGTTGTTCAGACTGAATGTCTTGAAGAGATGGAGACAGCAGTGAGTAAATACACAGATGAGTAACTGAGCAAGTCATTGTCATTTCTATCGTGTTTTTGTTTTTATTTTATTTTTTTAATCCATGGGTTAGAATGCGGTGGTCGAGGAGTTTGTGTGGCTTACTGAACCAGATAGGGCTGTAAGAAAATATCGATACACTCGAGTATCGTGATAGTATCTTTTATGATACTGTATCGATTCTCAAAACCACTATATCGATTTTCAGTTGTTTACATGTAAAGGTTCGTGACAAACATTTTGTGTTGTGTGTAACCCCACGACTGCTAGATAACAGTGTTGTAATCTATCTTTAGCCATTTGGCTGTTCCACTCCAACGCAACAACGTAAACTGAGACAGGAAGTAGCATGAGCACAAAGAATACAGGCCTATGAAATCGCAGTTGCCTTTCTTACAATATCGCAATATATCGCAATATATTGAATCGTAACCCCTGTATCGTGATGTGTATCGTATCGCCAGATTCTCGCCAACACACAGCCCTAGTTGTTGAGATCAAGGCAGGGTCTACTAAGAGCAACTGGCCTCAGGTGAGGTGTGTGGAAGAAAACTTTGTCTGCAGTCAGCTTCAGCAGGGGTCATTGTGAAGGATGATGTTCATTTGTCCAGCACTGTTGAGCTATTTGTGGAGTTGGAGATTTTCATTATCTCATCTCATCTTCAGCCGCTTTTCCGGGGTCAGGTCGCGGTGGCAGCAAGCTAAGTAGGGCACTCCAGACGTCCCTGTCCCTCCCCAGCAACGCCCTCCAGCTCCTCCTGGGGGATCCCCAAGGCGTTCCCAGGCCAGATTGGACATGTAGTCCCTCCAGCGAGTTCTGGGTCTACCCCAGGGTCTCCTTCCAGTTGGCCGTGCCCAGTAAACCTCCAAAGGAAGGCACCCAGGAGGCATCCTAATCAGATGCCCAAACCATCTCAACTGGCTCCTTTCGATGCGAAGGAGCAGTGAAATAAAAAATCGAAATGATTTTTTTTCATGTTTATCCAGGTTATGTCACTGCAAAAGGAGAAGGTCTGGTTGGAATCTCTCCTCCAGGAGCAGGCAAAGCAGCAGCTCCTCACTGTGCAGGCCCAAGCTGACCAGGACAAGGCACTGGATGAGGTATAGGCCCCACTACACTTAGAGTAGCTTTACAACAACAAAAATTAATCCTACTTTTCTGTCTAAACTGCTATTCCCAGATCACCGAAAACAAGTGAAAATAAGTAAAACATGAACCCAGTATCCAACAGTCGCAATTTGTTAGCCAGACTTACTATTTGCATTTATGTCTCAAAATGTAAGGTCAGGTACTGCTTTAGTTTAAGGTTGCAATGTACATGTCTAGTTATTCACAACTTTTGGAGATTTTGTTATTTTGGACCGATCAAATTACCACACTATACGGTAGGGTAGCTCATAGCTCAAGTAGAGAAAGTTTTAATTGACCACATCAGCAATTTAATAAATTTTCATATGACATTTCTATATTCCAGATAAAGAGCCTTAAACAGCAGCTGGAAAAATCACAAAAGGACCTGGATAACCTGTTAGCCACCATCGCTGTCCAGGATCAAAAGTAGGATATTATACCTGCACACTACCTTATGTCACATGTCCAAGACCACAACCTGTTCAAGTCCTCTGCTCTGTTAATTGTTGTTCTACGCCAAAGTGAATCATTGACAATCCTGTGTACAGTTGTGGCTAATTGTGTGTGTGTGTGTGTGTGTGTGTGTGTGTTTATGTGTGTTTGTTTGCAAACATGATAAAAGGGTAAAGAAGGAAAGAGAAGCAGGGTTTCATCTGGAGGAGAACAGTCTGGAGGAGCTGCAGGCCTCCAACATGACACAAACCAAAGTCTTGCAGACAGCTCCAGTAACCCAACAACTCAAAGTGAGCACACACCACACAGTGACGGTGTACCACGTTACATGGTGCCTTTGCATTAAGGCTTCCACCCTGCTATTTTAAGTACACACACATACAGCCATATATCACATCTTAGAGCTTACCCTAATATTATGAATGATGTTTGTATTGTTGACCTCTGAATAAAAGGAAGTTGAGGACCAGCAGATAGTGGAGGCTGAAGATACAGGTGGACATGCCAAACTGAAATCCCAAAACGTGCTCTACATATTTGCTGAAACAATAATTTATCTATATGGATGATGTCTGTATTTCTTTGCCACAGGGGGACTCTGATGATCAAGACATGGCAAAGCGCCTGCTGGCCAGTCAAGATGAGTGTGAGAAACTAAAAGAGGAGATCTGTGATGCCTTAAAATGCTTAGACCAACAGAGGAGGTATATTATATTATATTATATTACATTATACCATTTCATTATTTGAACCACTTACCCTGCTCTCAGGGTCGCGGAGATGCTGGAGCCTATCCCAGCAGTCATTGAGCGGCAGGCAGGGAGACACCCTGGACAGGCCGCCTGGCCATCACACAGGACCGACATACACGCACACACGCACATATTCATACCTAGGGGCAATTTAGCATGGCCGATTCACCTGACCTTCATGTCTTTGGACTGTGGGAGGAAGCCAGAGCTCCCAGAGAAAACCCACGCAGACACGGGGAGAACATGCAAACTCCTCACAGTGGACGACCCGGGATGACCCCCAAGGTTGGACTACCCCGGGGCTCGAACCCAGAACCTTCTTGCTGTGAGGCGACCACGCTAACCACTGCACCATCGTGCCGCCCTATATTATATTATATTATATTATATTATATTATATTATATTATATTATATTATATTATATTATATTATATTTTCGGTTAGACCCTTTAGTCGACTGGTTAATGTAGTCACCCGTAGTGCAGGAGACACAGGTTCGCGTCCCAGCTGTGCCGGTTCCCGGGCTGCCCCCCGAATTCGCTATATTGGTGTCAGAAGTGGGATAGGCAGCACAGTGGCACAGTGGTTAGCATGGTTGCCTAGCAGCAAGAAGGTTCTGGGTTCAAGCCCAGGGGTAGTCCAACCTTGAGGGGGGAGGTTGTCCTCTGTGTGGAGTTTGCTTGTTCTCTCCATGTCTGTGTGGGTTTCCTCCGGGTGCTCCGGTTTCCTCCCACAGTCCAAAGACATGTAGGTCAGGTGAATTTAGCCCTAGGTATGAATATGTGTGTGTGTGTGTGTGTGTGTGTGTGTGTGTGTGTGTGTGTGTGTGTGTGTGTGTGTGTGTGTGTGTGTGTGTGTGTGTGTGTGTGTGAGTGTGTGTGTGTGTGGGGGGGGCCTGTGTGATGGCCTGATGGCCTGTCCAGGGTGTCTCCCCGCCTGCCGCCCAATGACTGCTGGGATAGGCTCCAGCATCCCCGCAACCCTGAGAGCAGGATAAGCGGTTCGGATAATGGATGGATGGATATTATATTATATTATATATTCATAAACAATATTTTATTGGGGTTTTTCAATTATAACAAAAATTACATATAATAAAATGGTCTGTGGATGTACAGATGTTACAGATCACATGGGCTACTACATGTTATAGCATTCCAGTAACCCCGCCCCCAGCCCAGTCTTTGGCTTTATTGATCTCCATGAAGCTCCCCCAGATATTTTCCAAAACTCCCAGCTTTCCTTTAGTAACATTGTTAGATTTCCTTAGCAACACATGATAGATATTTTATTCATAATTGGTTTGTTCACATTTTTCCATCCTATCATATTCCATCATATCATATTAATTCAGTTCTTTGCTTTATTGTCAATGACAGAAAGTATCTTAAGTTGAATGAGAAATACAAGGCCAGGCTACATCGGGCCAAACAGAAGTTTGATGATGAGATCAAGTGGCGTGACGAGAAGATTGATCTCCTGGCCAGAGAGTGGTCTTTGAGCACCCATTCATCAGAACAGGTAAATCTGTGTCCATGTTTCATATCCAGACAGCAGGGAGCCAAGGGAACTCTGAAGCATTTCATCTGATGTAAAAAAAACACTGCCAAGGAAAGGTGAACTTCTAATTGCCCTTTTCTTTCCCAGATGAAAGATCAAGTCACAAATATGGCTGCTGCAAATGACAGTTTGCTGTGTGAGAAGAGGGAGTTATTAGAACAGCTCAGTAAGGACGAGCAGCAAAAGAAAGACAGCATTTCAGCAGCTTGTTTGTCCAAACACAGGTATTGCATTGTACTATGACCGGTTTTCCCCTACTGAACCCTTAAATATTAGACCAAGCATCCACAATTATACAAGACGCAATAACTGACATGTTATAAACTGTGGTGTTGAAGTGATCCCTTTAGACTTATTAAGGTGTTTCGTGATTTCATCTTAAGAGTGGATTACCTGGAGACGGAGAACAACGCACTGATGGACAAAACACTCCAGCTGACCAATCAGCTGGCTGCACTGGAGCGCCGTCTGCAAAAGACCCAGCAACTTTTCTCTGCTGAGGTACAGGAACCAGCGAATGTGGTTTGGGGTTCTCCTTTTCGTTCAGTCCTTTTTGTCAGGTCAATCGCTTGGTTTGCACAATTGCTTGATGTGCTATTTGCTGTAGTTTACATCTCTCTTGCAGCCTCCTTCACACTATGCTGTAGCTAACGCATCTATCATCATTGTGGAAACAAAGTCAAACATGTATGCACGTAGCATTTTTTGTCAGTAAGTGCAAACTTAATGACAAACTATCCATGCATGAAAAGGGTGTTTAAGTGTTTTGCAGCCGCTGCAGTGTTCTGCAGTATTGTTTAAACCTCTACATGCTCACAGCCATGGTTGAGTCAGACAAAGGATCAGCCGCCTTCCTATCTGTAACGGACCGAATGACACTTGCACACAGGTACACAAGATTTTTTTATAGTCCATTAACCTACCATGTCTCCGTCTGTTCTTATCAGGACGTGAAGAAAATGGTGTTTCCTCAAAATGACTTCCTCACGTCCAACCCTGTGCGAACTTTAGTGTAGGTTTTAATCCCCATTCGGAACTTGAGTCACACCCATTCGTATCAGTAAACCACTGATAAGAACACCATTAAATGATTGTGAATGATGTTTTTGTCCACAGTGAGATGACTCCTTGGTCCTCAAACAAGAGGGCCTTATTGGAAAACCTTGACAGCAGCCATAGCAACCAATCAGAGGCCTCTCCCTCCATTGTCTGTGCTCTGAGCATTGCCTGCTCTGGACCTGCAGAGGTGGGCTACCTCAACCTGACCTCCACACAGAGCTGCTCAGACAGCTAGGCTTCCTCAGCTTCTTTCAGCTACAGAGACAGTACAAAAGTGTTAAATAGGCGTATTTAAATTGCATATTTATTCATTAATAAAAGTGTTAGCAAGAATATTTTCACTCTTTCTGAACTCTTATTTCATTTGGATGGACAAGTTGATGTTACTAAAGATGGCCAGCGTTGCTGGTCATCAGGTTGTTGAGGATTAATCCATATTCTTCTGTCTCCTAAACTCATTAGCTTTTTTTTAATTACTGTGCTTACATTGCTATCCCATGGTCACATGAATATTAAAACGTTATTAGCTAAATGCATGTGAATGTAGAAGTAGCCTTTGAGACTCTTGATAAAGCAGGAAATGACATGGGGGCGCAGTGGTTAGTGCTGTCGCCTCACAGCAAGAGGGTCCTGGGTTTGAACCCTGGGGCCGTCCAACCTTGGGGGTCATCCTAGGTCGTCCTCTGTGTGGAGTTCAAGGGTTCTTCAAGTGTCTGCGGTGGGTTTTCTCCAGGTGCTCCTGTTTCCCCCACCATCAAAAGAAACATGCATGTTAGGGTTTATACCCCTGTCTGTGCCGCTGAGCAAGGCAATGGGAAAAGAAGTGGAGCTGGTCCCCGGGCGCAGCATGAAGGCGGCAGCCCACTGCTCCTAGCTACACAGATCACAGCTAGGATGGGTTAATTTGCACTAACAGAATTTCCCCAAGGGGATTAATAAAGGAAACTTAAAAAAAAAAACTTAAAATTACAATAACACTTCTAATCTGGTTTTCTCCTCATAAAATGACTTCTTGAAAAAATTCTGAAAGAGGAAGAGAGGAGCTAGAGTCGACATCGTTATATTTGATTCATTTGGAGAGCCAGACTTGTAAAATACGTTCACACACGGTGCATATTCTGAACTCTTGAGTACATATCCAGTGTATATCCCTTCTATTCACTGAACGTCATGTTAAGATAGTCTGTACAGAAACAAACCCGCCCAACGCAGAAATGTCTGGTGTCTCTTGTGGTTTTGGTCATAGAGATGTGGGTCAAACATCTCATCCCGGATGACTGCAGCGCCCCAGGACGTGCATGTTGGCACAGCACCCTGAGACCTGATTGAGGAGCAAAACACTGAAAGGCTAAAAATAAACTCGTATGTTATAAACAACCCGTACTGTAGACAAGGAAAGACACTGGCTCATGAACTAAAAGTCAAGATAGATGTTCAGTGACCTGTGAATGATACCTGAAGCAAACTATCAGCTTACTATGGCACCATGAAAGTAATTATTCTGTTGCAACGTGAGAACGGGCAATACATTTAAAGATGAGAGATCAATCTGCACGCAGTTTTTTTAACATAAAAATAGATGGGTAATAATCTTTTTCTTTTTTTGGGGGGGGGGGCAACACTTCATTTTTTTCTGTTGTGTCATGTTCAAACCATACAAACATCTTCAGCCGAAACATAGGCATACAAATCAACAAAAGAAAAAACATTGACACAACTATATATATATATATATATATATATATATATATATATATATATAAAACATCCATCCATTATCCAAGCCACTTAGCCCAATCGGGATCACAGGATGCTGGAGCCTATACCAGAAGTCATTTGGCAGCAGGCGGGGAGACACCCTGGACAGGCTGCCATATACACTCACTGGCCACTTTATTAGGTACACCTTGCTAGTACCGGGTTGGACCCCCTTTTGCCTTCAGAACTGCCTTAATCCTTCGTGGCATAGATTCAACAAGGTACTGGAAACATTCCTCAGAGTTTGGTCCATATTGACATGATAGCATCACGCAGTTGCTGCAGATTTGTCGGCTGCACATCCATGATGCGAATCTCCCGGTCCACCACATCCCAAAGGTGCTCTATTGGATTGAGATCTGGTGACTGTGGAGGCCATTTGAGTACAGTGAACTCATTGTCATGTTCAAGAAACCAGTCTGAGATGATTCGAGCTTTATGACATGGCGCATTATCCTGCTTGAAGTAGCCATCAGAAGATGGGAACACTGTGGTCATAAAGGGATGGACATGGTCAGCAACAACACTCAGGTAGGCTGTGGCGTTGACACGATGCTCAATAGGTACTAAGGGGCCCAAAGTGTGCCAAGAAAATATCCCCCACACTATTACACCACCACCACCAGCCTGAACCGTTGATACAAGGCAGGATGGATCCATGCTTTCATGTTGTTGACGCCAAATTCTGACCCTACCATCCGAATGTCGCAGCAGAAATCGAGACTCATCAGACCAGGCAAAGTTTTTCCAATCTTCTGTCGTCAGATTTTGGTGAGCCTGTGCGAATTGTAGCCTCAGTTTCCTGTTCTTAGCTGACAGGAGTGGCACCCGGTGTGGTCTTCTGCTGCTGTAGCCCATCTGCCTCAAGGTTCGACGTGTTGTGTGTTCAGAGATGCTCTTCTGCATACCTCGGTTGTAATGAGTGGTTATTTGAGTTACTGTTGCCTTTCTGTCAGCTCGAACCAGTCTGGCCATTCTCCTCTGACCTCTGGCATCAACAAGGCATTTTCGCCCACAGAACTGCCGCTCAGTGGATATTTTCTCTTTTTCGGACCATTCTCTGTAAACCCTAGAGATGGTTGTGCGTGAAAATCCCAGTAGATCAGCCGTTTCTGAAATACTCAGACCAGCCCGTCTGGCACCAACAACCATGCCACGTTCAAAGTCACTTAAATCACCTTTCTTCCCCATTCTGATGCTCGGTTTGAACTGCAGCAGATCGTCTTGACCATGTCTACATGCCTAAATGCATTGAGTTGCTGCCATGTGATTGGCTGATTAGAAATTTGCGTTAACGAGCAGTTGGACAGGTGTGCCTAATAAAGTGGCCGGTGAGTGTATATGTGTGTGTGTGTGTGTGTGTGTGTGTGTGTGTGTGTGTGTGTGTGTGTGTGTGTGTGTGTGTTTATATATATATATGTAGAGCCGAAGGAACGGAGAAGACCGTAGGTTCACACTTTAGCCGTGTAGGCAACTTTCTTTAATCCACGGTAAATCAGAGAGCAACCAAACCACAGCTCGACTGAGCGGAGGTGGCAAGAATAATCAGAAAACTGGCTGGACAACCATAACTTAACCCTGCGTTAACCTGCCAGGGCAACCATGACTTAACCCTTAGTTCCTGGGTTGAATTCTGTCCCCAATACGTGTCCACCACATGAGCCCCCCCAGAATTCGCCCTAGTAATCGAAGTCAGGCAGGCGCGGGGGGACAACAGGCCGTCCGCGGCGGCTCCGGATAACAGGGGCCGGAGTGTCTCTGGGAGGCATTGACGCGGGCCTGTGGAGGTCGGCCTGAGGAGCAGAAGAGGCAGCTCGGGCCTCCACGGGGGGAGGAGGCGGAGCCGGGGGACGACCGCGACGAGGAGGTTGGGCTAACTCCAACGGCTGCGTCAAGTCCAGGTGTGCGGGTTTAACTCGGTCCACTGAAACATGCTCGGCCGTGCCCCCAAAATCCACCACCAGGTGCTTAGTTCCCCGTTCCAGGACGCGGAAGGGGCCGTCATAAGGGGGTTGCAGAGGGGGGCGGTGTGCGTCGTGACGGATGAACACGTAGTCCGCTGACTGCAGACCTGGGGGCACCTGGGACACCGGCGCGCCGTGTTGGGCGGTAGGGACGGGTGTGAAAGCTCTGACCCCGTCCAGCAAGGAGGCTCGTTGGTCCACAGCTGACCAGGGACGCGTTGCATTGGGCATGAAATCGCCTGGGACTCGCAGCGGCGTGCCGTACACCAGCTCCGCAGAGGAGGCTTGTAGGTCTTCCTTCGGGGCGGTCCGCAGGCCCAGCATGACCCATGGGAGCTTGTCGACCCAGTTGCAGTCCTTGAGAGTAGCCCGAAGCGCAGCCTTCATGGACCGGTGGAAGCGCTCACATAGGCCGTTCGCCTGAGGGTGGTAGGCGGTAGTGCGATGAAGCTTGACGCCCAGAGCCTCACCCACAGCACTCCATAGCTCTGAGGTAAACTGTGGCCCGCGGTCAGATGAAAGGTCGGAAGGCGTACCGAAACGTGAGACCCACGACCCAATAAAAGCCCGGGCCACATCAGCAGACGTCGTGGATGCCAGGGGAACAGCTTCAGGCCAGCGCGTAGTCCTGTCCACCACAGTGAAGAGGTAGGTGAACCCATGGGAGGGGGGTAGGGGACCAACCAGGTCGACGTGGACATGGTCAAATCGTCTCTCCGGCACTGCGAAGCGTTCCAGGGGCGCCTTAATGTGGCGGTGTATCTTAGCCCGCTGACAGGCAACACACGAGTCGGCCCACGCTTTCACGTCTCTCTTAAGTCCCTCCCACACAAACTTAGCAGAGGTCAGGCGCACGGATGGCTTACCGCCTGGATGAGAGAGGCCGTGCACAGCTTCAAATACGGGGCGTCTCCAGCTGTGCGGGACGATGGGCCTGGGCTGTCCTGTGGAGACGTCACACAGGAGGGTGGCACCTGTGTCGCTGAAAGGAACGTCCTGCAGGCGGAGCCCCGTGTCGGAGGCCCGGAGACGGAGGATGCTCGGGTCCGTGGCCTGGTCAACGGCCATCTGTGCATAGTCAAGGCCTAGGTGGACCGCTCCAATCACTGCCCTAGAGAGGCAGTCAGCTACCTGGTTAGACTTACCAGCGACGTGCTGGATGTCGGTAGTGAATTCCGAAATGTAGGAGAGTTGTCGCTGCTGGCGAGCGGACCATGGCTCGGCCGTCTTGGACATGGCAAACGTGAGGGGCTTGTGGTCCACGTACGCAGTAAACTCGCGGCCCTCTAGCAGGAAACGGAAATGCCGGACAGCGAGCCAGAGACCGAGGAGTTCCCTGTCAAAAGTACTATACTTGCGCTCTCGGGGTGTAAGCTGGCGACTGAAAAAGGCCAAAGGCTGCCAAGCCCCCCCCACCCACTGTTCGTGAACCGCACCAACAGCATAGTCCGATGCATCCGTGGTTATGGAAATAGGCGCTGTAGGTGAAGGATGCGCTAGCAGGGTAGCCTGGGAGAGCGCAGCTTTAGTCTCGGTGAACGCACGGTCCCGCTCTGCTGTCCAGTCGACCGCCTGGTTGGGGGACATGCCTTTCAGCGCCTCGTACAGTGGCCGGATGATAAAGGCGGCTCGGGGAATGAAGCGGTGGTAGAATGTCACCATCCCGATGAACTCCCTGAGCGCACGAGCTGTTTGGGGGCGCGGAAAGGCCGCCACCGCTTCCACCTTTGAGGGCAGGGGGACTGCCCCGTCCCCAGTGATGCGATGCCCGAGGAAATCAATGGCTGTCAGCCCGAACCGGCACTTCGCCGGGTTGACGATCAGCCCATGCTGGCTGAGGCGTGTGAAGAGGGCATGAAGATGGGACAGGTGTTCTTCCTTGGAGGCGCTGGCGATGAGTATGTCGTCCAAATAGACGAAGAGGAAAGGAAGGCCACGGAGCACTGAATCCATCAGCCGCTGAAAGGACTGGGCCGCGTTTTTGAGTCCAAATGGCATTCGTAGGAATTCAAATAGGCCGAATGGGGTAGTCACCGCTGTCTTGGGGATGTCTGAGGGGTGCACGGGAACTTGATGATAACCACGGACCAGGTCGACTTTTGAGAAGACGCATTTGCCAGACAGGTTTGCAGAAAAGTCCTGGATATGCGGGACAGGATAGCGGTCGGGCGTGGTGGCGTCATTTAGTCGGCGGTAGTCCCCGCATGGGCGCCAACCTCCATCAGGCTTAGCGACGATGTGGAGTGGGGACGCCCACGGGCTGTCAGAGCGGCGGATGATCCCCATGCGTTCCAGGTGCTCGAACTCAGACTTGGCAATGGCGAGTTTGGCGGGGTCGAGACGCCTGGCTCTGGTGTAGACCGGGGGCCCCTTCGTAGCAATGTGATGCTCCACCCCATGCTTAGCGGTGGGTGCAGAGAAGGTAGGCTGGGTGAGGTCAGGGAACTCAGCGAGGAGGCGGGTGAACTTGTCTGCCTCTGAGAGAGAGTTGGCTAGACCTGCATAGGCCGCTTCCCTCCGCGTACATGCGAAGGAGGAGAAGGTTAAGGCATCGACCAGACGGCTGTTCTGAATGTCCACTAGCAAACCGTAAGCGCACAAAAAATCAGCTCCGAGGAGGGGAAGCGTTACATTGGCCATGACGAACTCCCACGTGAAACGTTGTCCACCAAAACACAGTTCTACAGACCGCACGCCGTAGGTGTGGATAGGGCTGCCGTCAGCCGTCGCCAACTGGGGGCCCCGCTCCCCGCCCATGATGTCGACGTCAGTAGCAGGGAGCACGCTTCTCTGTGCGCCCGTGTCACAAAGAAATCGCCGACCGGAGATGGTGTCGAGGATGAAGAGTAGCCTGCTCGTATCGCCAACACTCATGGCCACTACTGAGTGTTGGCCCTCTCGTTTCCCGTCGGCCTGTAGTTGCAGGGGGAACGGCACCGTTTAGCTTTCGCACCAAATCGAGCGTGGTACATACAGAGTCCAGAGGGCTTGTAGCGGTCTGATGCTGTGGCGCCACCGTCGGGCCACGCCCGCGATGTCGGCGGGGGGCCAGTGAAGGTAGGAGCCAGCACCCCGGCATGGGAGGAACGTTGTGTAGCGACGAAGAATCGGTCAGCCTCCTTTGCCAGCTCACGGGGATCAGTGATGGTGGAGTTAGCGAGCGCAGTCTGGACGTGGGGCGGCATGTTGCGCAGAAACAGCTCCATAAACAGGAAACATGGCTTTTCTTGACCCAGTAGGTTTAACATCCTGCTCATTAGCTCCGATGGTTTGCCATCTCCCAAGCCCTGAATTGCGAAGAGGCGACGTGCTCTCTCCGTTGTTGACAGTTCAAAAGTTTCAAGGAGGAGATGTTTAAGTGCGGCGTATTTACCATCGGCCGGTGGGTTGGTTATGAAACCGCTTATCCTGGAAGCCGTAGCGCACCCCAGCGCTGCCAATACGTAGTAGTACCTGGTCTCGTCTGCTGTTATGTCTCTGAGCGCGAACTGTGCCTCAGCCTGCGCGAACCATGTAGCCGCGGAAGACTCCCAAAACTCCGGCAGTTTAATTGCAACGGCGTTCGTAGCCATAATGTGTGTGGTTTCAGAAAACTTATCCGAAAACCGACGTCGGGGTCACCAGTGTAGAGCCGAAGGAACGGAGAAGACCGTAGGTTCACACTTTAGCCGTGTAGGCAACTTTCTTTAATCCACGGTAAATCAGAGAGCAACCAAACCACAGCTCGACTGAGCGGAGGTGGCAAGAATAATCAGAAAACTGGCTGGACAACCATAACTTAACCCTGCGTTAACCTGCCAGGGCAACCATGACTTAACCCTTAGTTCCTGGGTTGAATTCTGTCCCCAATACGTGTCCACCACATATATATATATATATATGTGTGTGTGTGTGTGTGTGTATGTATGTATGTATATATATATATGTGTGTGTGTATGTATATATATATATATATGTGTGGGGGTCCGCGGTGGTGTAGCGGTCTAAGCATCGGCTCTGTGTCGATGCAGTTGCCCACTGGGGACTGGGGTTCGCGCCCCGGTCTCGTCAGATCCGACTATGGCCGGACTCGACGAAGCAGCGATCATTGGCAACGCTGTCTTCGGGAGGGGGGCGGAGTCGGCTTGTGTTCGTCACGTGAATGCGTCTCTGTGTGTGTCGGAAAAACAGTGGTTCGGCTTGGTGTCGCCTTGTCACGAAAGTGGCGAGGCGGTCTCCTTCGAGACTGCCGGCCGGAGAGATGCAGTTGGCGAACGCATACAGTGCGAGGGTGGGTGTTTGAATTAAAATAGGGATCGATTGGCCACTAAATTGGGAGAAAAAAGGGAAAAATCAGAAATAAATTAAAAAAAAATAAATATATATATATGTGTGTGTGTGTGTGTGTGTGTGTGTGTGTGTGTGTATATATGTATATATAATATATATATATATATATATAATATTAAAGCGTTTTTTTTTTCAGAAACATTAATAGTGTTGATAAAAGTGCTCAACAAATGAGGGGCAGAATATTAAGTTTTGTATTAAAATCTTTTTTCCTGTATCCGTGTTGATATTCCGCTTCTCATTAGTTGAGCACTCACAACACCATTGATAGTTTCTGAAAAGAATGCTATATATATATATATATAACTTTGCTAAAAGAAACACTCAACGGCAGGAAAAGTGCTCAACAAATAATGAACAAAATAATCCAGTGAGTCAAATTCTTTATGAGGCAGTAAAAACCTGTTCCATGCCATAAGCAACCATCAGCTGAATCATCACCGGTGCTGATGATTGCTTACAGCATGAAACAGGTTTGTACCATCTCATAAAGAATTTACTTGAATCACTGAATTATATATATGTATATATATTTTTTCCCCTTCTGTTTTGTAAAATCTGTTTTATAGGTAGACTAATAGTAAAGGTTTCCCACCATGAGGGGAAACTGGACGGTGTTTCTGCTCCTGAGCTGTTCAATCTAAACCTTGTAACCCCCCCATTATTCTCTCTCTCATATTCTCTCTCTCCCTCTCTCACGTTCACTCTCTCATATTCTCTCTCTCCCTCTCTCACGTTCACTCTCTCATATTCTCTCTCCCTCTTATATTCTCTCTCTCTCCTCATATTCTCTCTCTCCCTCTCTCATATATTCTCTCTTTCTCTCTCGCTCTCTCTCGCTCTCATATTCTCTCTATCTCTCATCTGCATGGTGTATCTCCCTCTGTCGACTGACAGCCTGTGAGTCTTTGGTAAGAGAGACACCTTGTGGACGTACTTCTAAACCAGCCCAACAGACAGACTGACACAGCTTACTGTGGTCCTACAGCACCATGTCATGATCAGTTCAGCACACGCCGACTGACTTCAGTCATTATTTGTCATTGGCGCTGGACTGTACAGGTCACGTGTCAGAGAGTCAAGGCGGGTTTCTCTCAGCTGGAGGGCACGCTAAAGGAAACCGCTGTTATCTTCTTTGTGTTTAGGACCGTCGCCTCACAGCAAGAGGGTCCTACATTTAACCCTAGCCCCTCTGCATGGACTTAACATGTATGAATGAATGATATTTATTCGCCTAGTACATTTACACACTGCCTTTAACCCATCGTAATTATTAGTGGCAATGGGCAGCAAGTTCTCTGGCACCCAGCTGTGTGCGTGTGTGTGTGTGTGTGTGTTTGTGTTTATAACACTTATCAGTAAATATAAGTCTAAGGCATTCTGTTTTTTTTCTTTTCATGAAATATCATTCACGGAGAAAAAGCAGATATGAAACGTGAAGGCCCGAGCCATCCCAGCAGTGATCAGAGCAGTTGCTGGGAAGCGGATACACCCTTCATGAGGTCCTGGATCTCCCAGAGGACTGGATGGAACCCCGGCACACAGGGGAACAACCACCGCCCCATGGAGAGTCGGGCTGAAAGAGGTAAGAATAATCGTTATAATAATAATAATGATAAGACCCTGAGAGCAGGATAAGCGGTTCAGATAATGGATGGATGGATACTTTTCATTGTAGTAGTAATAGTATCATTATTTTCTTGGTTTTTTTGTTGTCACGGATGTTTTTGTTTTATGATCTGATGAGATGAGATGATGAGATTTAAGCAGAGCGATATGGTATCAACTCTTTGGAGGAAAAAAACAACAACAACAACCTTGAAATAAAACTTTGTTTTGCCCTCACGTTCATTTCTTTTTTTTAAAAACATACCAGTTCAGAAGAGATGATATAGGATCAAACTGATACCCCTCATTGTTAACATAACACAGTCTGTTTTTCACATGAGCGCTGTGCATCATGGGACGTGCACTGGGTGGTCCGAGATTTCCCCGCTCATTCAGAATCATAAACGGTCGGCAATCATCCCTAATTTCCTGCCGTTCGGTTCACCCATCTTGGAAACACTCCGGTGGTCAACATGCCAAGTTGCATGGACATGACCTACATGGATACTGGAGGACCCACACACATGACGTATGGCGCACAACACTGATTCAACGAAATGATTCTTTCCTGGCTTCAGCATCTGGAAAACAAACAGCAAGCGACATATTTTGTTCTATGTTTCAATGCAGATCTATAATGCTTTCATGAATTTAGAAGAAAAGGTCAGTTTTTCTTGAATGTTCTCCGTATTTGGGCAGGTCCAAGAGGGCAATTTCAAGTTTCAACTTGGTCCAGATGGGCAGATTTCGAGGGAGGGGGTTGGGGAGCTCAGAGGAAATGGGTGTTGAGAACTCCACCTATATCTCACTCCACATTCCTCGCTCGTACCTTTGACCCCGAGGTTTCGGAGACGGGGAGTTTGGGAGAGCAGAGACGAGAGAAGGAGGAGGAGAGCAGCGACTGTGAGGAAAACCCGACGGCGGAGAGAGGATAACCAGTCACATAGGCACAGCGTGTTTGGACCTCGAAGGGTGAGAAGTTCCTCTAAATACCTCATTCTTCTCGTTTTTGTGACAAATATTTGCAGCAGTTTGGGTTTTATGAATGCATATATACTGCAACGGTCACAGAGGCCGTTGAAGTGCTACAGAAGAGAAAAATAAGTCATTAAGCATGTTTATGATCATTGGCTACGAAAAAAGCGACATAAAATGTGAGTAAAAGCCTGTTTTTGGTTAGTGGGAAACCAAACAAGGGTTGTTTTTCTGCTAACGATGTAAGCTGTCCTTGTTTGGTACCCCGAACCGTTATGTAAACCAGCTGCAGAGCAGACCCAAACACATGTGCCTCCCTCACCGGTCATGATGGGTCTAATAGAAACAAAGGTCTCTAGGCAGTGCTGTGCGAATAACGGTACAATGACACAACCGCGTGAAAGCCATGAAGTCCCTCCTATCCACTGTATTATGAAGGACCATATAATAACGCCTAGTATATTTTTTTACCAAGCTTCTGTGTAAACCAACAGGCCACTTCTGATTCACACCAGATTATTGAGAATACCAATTCACCGAATCCATCCAAAGTCAAAGGTGCTTATAGGAAACGTTAATTCAACCTCAGGTGGGTCTCTGGTTGCAATGCGGTGCTGTGGAAAGCCAGCAGACAACATCAACGCTAAATGGTTTGTTATATAATTGCTATTTCCTCCTCTCCCTTTTTGATTTTTCTTTTTCTTTTTTATGGAAAAACAGTAGGATTATCCAATCTATTTTGCTTTTAATTTTTCCATTTTGACCCATGATGGTTTGTTGAACCCCCGTCTGTAGGCCTCAGCTTACAGCCTCCTTCTGGAAATGTAAAAACCTTAAACCTAGTTTAAATCTGCCATGTTATTGCAGATCATAGTTGGGCAAGATTGGGATTGAGTTTTGCACCTTTCCATATCAACGACTTCCCAAAGTTAAAAGAGTCTAGACTGTTCCTCGGTGAATGGTTGCACATTTTCTGATAACCAAGATAGATATAGAAGATATTTCATTACAAAAACATCTGCTACTTCCAGGGCGATGGCAGATTTTTTGTTGTTGTTGTTGATAATCTCTGTGCAAATCTTAAATCCCTTGGTTTTACAGGAAAAGGACGTATCCATGTCTAAGAAGTCAGTATTTGTAGTTGATGAGTAGATAAGCGGTTCAGACTTGTTTACACATATTACAGAGGTAATGTTGTGGTTTTAAGCTGCTCCTTAGAGGCCGGTGAGGCTCTGTAGATAGGCTGAAATTCCCCCAGGCTGATGCGACCCCGGCTTGGTAGATGGGCAGAGATGGTCAGTGCAGATGGAGAAAGGCCTGATGAAAGAGGACGGCGCCCCCTCCAGAGGCTCACAGAGAGTCTGATGTTCCAGCTCACTGCTGCAGCAGTCTAACCCGCTTCAGAACAGAACAGCAAGAAGGGAAGGAGCTTCACAGAAGCCAAATGTGCAACAACAAAATTAAAAAAAAAAAGGGGGGGGTTTTCGCTTGTAAAAATATGTGAACAAACATTTACTGGAAGTCGATTTGTTTGGTATTGTACGGTACCACAAGGATATCCAGTCAAATTCTTAAATATTTTACTGCCAAACCCTAAAAAAAAAGGAAACTATGACCACGTCTCACGGTGCCAAAATGGTTAAGTTCGAAGCAGCCTAAGAGACAATATAATATAAAATTAAACAAGTTAGAACGCCATAGCATCGATTGAACCAATATGTTAAAGATACGACCCTGAAAATTGTTAAGTATCTTTGAGATGAAGATGTCATTTTTGTTTAACTTACTGACATCCAGCGGGTTGCCAGTACTGGTAATTGCATTGGTGTCAGACCACAAGTTCCAGAGATCTGCTCCAAAAAAAAGCAAAAAAAACAAACAAAACAAAAAATATAAATTCACAACTTGGGGCAGCCCCATTCTTGCCACCAAACAAACAAACAATAATAAAAAATGGTCGAAGTCGTCCTGCCATTTCCTCTCTTCTTTGAACCAGCTCACTATTCTTTGAATTTGGCTGCTGTGGTAATTACACGAAATGTTATGAGCCCCATCATATGTTTCTTGGAAAGTCCTGCCAAGACATTAACCACTAAAATGAACAAATATAAAGGCGCCCATGATTTAGATTGTCACAGATCACACATTAACATAAACAAGCCAGCAATAGAAATTATCAAAAAGGAATTCTTGTCTGCATATAAATCTTTCAGATTACAGCTTTCAAGGCATGTCTGTGCAGGCACTACCTTAGAGAACTCACCGGCAACCATGGTTCTCCTGCTGATATCTGTGACCGTACTGCATCTGGTTACCCTGGCCATGCTTCTCATCGCCACTGTGGAAAAGGTAAGGGTTAATATACGGACGGGTGACAAATGAAAGTAAAAACCAACATAAAGTGTCTTAGTATAAGGTGCTGGTCCACCACAAGACCTCCAGAACCACTTCAGGGCTCCTTGTCATAGAGTCTACAAGTCTCTGAACTCTACTGGAGGGATGGACACCATTCTTCCAAAATATATTCCCTCATTTGGTGGTTTGATGATGGTGGTGGAGAGCGCTGTCTAACACGTCGGTCCAAAACCTCCCATAGGTGTTCAGTTGGGTTGAGATCAGGTGACTGTGAAGGCCATAGCATGTGATTTACATCATTTTCATACGCATCAAACCATTCAGTGACCACTCGTGTCCTGTGGATGGGGGGCATTGTCATCCTGGAAGAGGCCACTCCCATCAGGATAGAAATGTTCCATCATAGGATAAAGGTGATCACCCAGAATAACTTTGTGTTGATTTGCAGTGACTCTCCCCTTTAAGGGGACAAGTGGACTCAAACCATGCCAGGAAAACGCCCCCCACAGCATAACAGAAACCCTGGACCCCCTCACTGTAGGGGTCAAGCGTTCAGGTTTTGACTTTAATTTCTCACCCATCAATATAAAACAACATTTCTAATATAGAAATCAAGACTCTTTTCTCTAGTCTTTGCAATAAATGCATATCTCTCATGAAATAATCTTTTTCATCTTTAAAGCTCCCTACAATAGCATGAAAATGTGAAATGAAAATGGTTAGTTGGCGTCACCATCCACCATCACCATGCGCGCATACCAGTGTTATGGGGTGGCCAGTAGGAATCACTGCATTTATAGCAGTTTAGTGCCAACAAACACTGTGTCACTGATCAGCCAAAACATTAAAACCACTGACAGGTGAGCAAATAACGTTGATTATCTCGTTACAGTGGCACCTGTCAAGGGGTGGGTGGGATGTATTAGGCAGCAAGTGTACAGCCAGTTGAAGTTGATGCGTTGGAAGCAGAAAAAATGGGCAAGCGTAAGGATCTGAGTGACTTTGACCAGGGCCACATTGTGATGGCTAGATGACTGGTTCAGAGCATCTCCAAAATGACAAGTCTTGTGGGGTGTTCCCGGTATGCAGCGGTCAGTACCTACCAAAAGTGATCCAAGGAAGGAAGACTGGTGAACCAGCGATAGGGTCATGGGCGCCCAAAGCTCACTGATGCTCGTGGGGAGCGAAGACTGGCCCGTCTGGTCCGATCCCACAGACGATGTACCGTAGCTCAAATTGCTGAAAAAGTTAATGCTGGCTATGATAGACAGGTGTCAGAACACACAGTGCATCACAGCTTGCTAAGTATGGGGCTGCGTAGCCGCAGACCAGTCAGAGTGCCCATGATGAGCCCTGTCCACAAGCGAAAGCACCTACTACAATGGGCACGTGAGCCTCAGTATTGGACCATTGAGCAGTGTAAGAAGGTGGCCTGGTCTGAGGAATCACGTTTTCTTTTACATCATGTGGAGGGCTGGGTGTGTGTTTTTCATTTACCTGGGGAAGAGATGCCACCAGGATGCACTATGGGAAGAAGGCAAGCCGGCGGAGGCAGTGTCCTGCTTCGGGCAATATTCTGCTGGGAAACCTTGGGTCCTGGCATTCATGTGGACGTTACTTTCACACATACCACCTACTTAAAATTTGTTGTAGACAAATACACCCCTTCATGGCAATGGTATTCCCTAATGGCTGCCACATGGAAGTGTTTGAGGAACATGACAGAGAGTTCAAGGTGTTGCCTTGGCCTCCAAATTCCCCAGATCTCAATCCGATCGAGCATCTGTGGGATGGGCTGGAAAAACAAGCCCGGTCCATGGAGACCCCACCTCACAACTTGCAGGACTTAAAGGATCTGCTGCTAACGTCTTGGCACCAGATACCAGAGGACACCTTCAGAGGTCTTGTGGAGTCCACGCCTCACCGGGGCATAGCCATTTTGGTGGCACGAGGGGGACCTACACAATATTAGGCAGATGGTTTTAATGTTTTGACTGATTGGGGGGTGTGTGTGTGTGTGTGTGTGTGTGTGTGTGTGTGTGTGTGTGTGTGTGTGTGTGTGTGTGTGTGTGTGTGTGTGTGTGTGTGTGTGTGCGTGTGTGCGTGTGTGCGTGCGTGCGTGCGTGCGTGTGTGCGTGCGTGTGTGTGTGTGTGTGTGTGTGTGTGGTGTGTGTGTGTGTATCAGGCGACAGGCATGGGCACAAGTCCATGAACACTGGGATGTCATCTAGCGCTTTACCTGTGCCACAGCCCATAGGGTTAGTGGTTGTGTCGGGAAGGGCATCTGGCATAAAATTTTGCCAAATCAGTATGCGAATTGACAATACCATACTGGATCGGTCGAGGCTCCATAAGGGATCAGTCAAGGACTGGGTTAACAATGGCTGCCATTAGTGCTGTGCCCTCACAGGGTACCGATGGAAACTGTAAAATCCACTGTGGTGACCCCCTGAGAAACAGGGAACAAGCCTCTTGTGATGGCCTGGCGGCCTGTCCAGGGTGTCTCCCCGCCTGGCTCCAGCATCCCTCCCCGTGACCCTGAGGGCAGGATAAGCAGCTTGGATAACGAATGAATGGATAAAGCAACCACAAGATTACCGAACAAGCAAATTCCCATCGGTTGTACGACATGCACCGAGAGCTGCTTGACAGACACGACCTCATTTCATAGCTCCCCGTCTAATTCTTCGAAAGCGTTCTCAGCTTCGTGGTTTTGACACGTGAACGAAGAGTGTCATAAACACAGATTAATATCAGCGTCTTTTTTTCTAAGAACTGTATCTGTCCCCATCTTTCTCTCGCTCTCTTTTTCCAGGCATGGTGGGTATGGGCAGACTCCCAAATCACAGACCTGTGGTACGACTGCTTTCATGACAACGCAACAAGTAGCTGGCTGTGTGCGTCTGCTAATGAGACCGGTAAGAGACCCTCGATTTTCCCGCCATGGCTGAGTTTGCAGTGTTACTTCACGGGCACGACGACTTCTGGATGTGTGTGAGGATGTGTGTTTCACAAGTGTGTGCATTTGTAGGTGTGTGTGTGGTGTGTCTACATCCTTATGTGTGCACGTGTGTGCGTGCTTGCTTGCATTTGCCGGCATGCCGGTGTGTTTCAGTGTTTCGCTGTTGGCACAAGCACGCCCAAATGCTCACATTTGTGTGGCTTATCAGACACCGTCTCATATTATTGTCTGTTGTCCATTCCCAGACTGGTTACAGTCTGTCCAGGCCCTGATGGTCCTCTCTGTGCTCTTCTCCTCCATCTCCTTCCTGGTCTTCCTGGGTCAGTTGTTCACCATGTCCACAGGAGGGCTCTTTTACTTCACAGGCCTCTGCCAGACCTTTGCAGGTGTGTTTTATAGGGGGGGGGGGGTTTCCTTCGCGTGTGTGAAAACGATGACATCATCCCCCCGACTAAGCACAGCACTGGGACACCAGCGTTTTGTTTGTGTGCGCTAAAAAACAACAACACAACTTTGATATCTTACGACAGTGTGTGACAAGTAAAGAATAAATTACACCTTCCTTTCTGATAGACTGGTTAGAAATAAGAGTACACATATCGCATTGCAGCAGGATGAAGTACTTTTAAAGAAAAAAGCCTTTATCGGCGTCCGGGTGGCGTGGCGGTCTATTCCGTTGCCTACCAACACCGGGATCCTGGTTCGAATCCCGTGTTACCTCAGACTCGGTCGGGCGTCCCTACAGACACAATTGGCCGTGTCTGTGGGTGGGAAGCCGCATGGGGGTATGTGTCCTGGTCGCTGCACTAGCGCCTCCTCTGGTCGGTCAGGGCTCCTGTTCGGGGGGGGGTTTGGGGGGAATAGCGCGATCCTCCCATGCACTACGTCCCCCCCCCAGCGAAACTCCTCACTGTCAGGTGAAAAGAAGCGGCTGGCGACTCCACATGTATCGGAGGAGGCATGTGGTAGTCTGCAGCCCGCCCCGGCTTGGCAGAGGGGGTGGAGCAGAGACCGGGACGGCTCGGAAGAGTGGGATAATTGGCTGGATACAGTTGGAGAGAAAAGGGGGGGAAATCCAAAAGAAAAAAAAAGCCTTTATCTGTAAACCCTGGTTGTGTTTAGAGTCGGGACGTTTGACATTTGACACGGTCAACAAATGAGCCGAGGGTTCGGTTTTAAGAAACTTGTCGTCCTCATCATTGCACTCACGCACCGTGGCTGAACATTGAAGATCTGCGCTGTGATGGTCTCCAGTACACCGGGACAACCGGCCTTTTTTTTTAAATAGTGTAAGGAGAATATGGCCAGCCGTTAACTTAAATGGGTTTTGTTGTGTGGCGTTCCAGGTTTCACGGCCTTCGCCGCCTGTCTCATCTTCACATTCCGCAGGGAAGAGATCTTGGACGACTCCAGAGACGTCAGCACCGGACGCTTTGGCTACTGTTTCATCCTGGCCTGGGGCTGCGTCCCCCTGCTCCTTATTAGCGGAGTCCTGTATGTCCATTTACGCAGGAAGCAGTAAGAACAACAAAACAAAAAATCAAGGAGAGCGAGAAACCCGCACAGGAAGTGATGCCTGGATCGTTAATATAAGTTGGGAATGTGTACTAGAGGAGAGAAAACCGAGCATGAAGTACCTCAGCATGAAATAAAACGTTCTTCTCATTCTGCACTACATACCCCACAAGGATAATTGTGTCAATGTTTTTTTCCTTTGTATTTTGTTGTTGTTTTCTAATTAAATAATGCAACCCAAATACCTCTTCGTGGTGGTGGTGAGCTGAACATCTTGCTTCAGCAGATGCCCCAAGACGTGAAGTTGCCCGAGGAGCTGCATTCGTGCATTACACTGTACTTATAAAGAGCTGATTGTACTGGCCCAGCAGTACTGTACTGTGTACTCTGTACACACTGTACTCTGTGTGTGTGTGTGTGTGTGTGTGTGTGTGTGTGTGAGTGTGTGTGTGTACTGGCTCTAGTATTCCCACGACCCCTGAGCAGGATAAGTGGTTTGGATAATGGACGGATGGACGGATGGATGGACGGATGGATGAATGGATGGATGGATGGATGGATGATTGTATTGGCTTTGTGCATTGTTGCTGATGCGTAACCCACCGCCACGGAGGGACGACACAAAGACGGTGTGTGACACGTTGCTTCGTGGTATTCGCTATCGCCTTGGTGGGAAAAAGCACTCGCCACCCCTCCTAAAAAGAGCCGGCGCTTCAAGGGGAAGCCAACATCATTCTCGCCTGATAGGCCGGCTCACATATCACAGTGGAGATTTAAGACACACACATAATCTTTTTCTTAAAGAGGATATAAACACTCACAGAGGCGCGCTTGGTAGAGCGCCAAGGGGCAAAAAAAAAAACGCCCGATGTTTTGACAGCAGGTATCTTCACGCTTTTGAGTTCGATTAACAGATACGCCGGCAATTTGTAGCCTCCCTTACGGCTCAGGTGACTCCTGACATCTCGGATAGGTCTTGTTTTTTTGTTTTTTTTTAATCCCTGCTGCTGCCAGCAATCTTGCCCATCAGGCTGGGCCGGTTAGAGTACAGCATCACGAGTAAACTATGATAAAAATGAGAGGATCGCTTTCATGTACAGATAATGGATATTTGAGCCTCAGAAATATGATTCAAGGAGATTAAATCTTTACTGTCGAGAAGTGTAGGAGCTAAAAATCGAGATATCAGAGAAGAGCTTTTTATGAGCTATGGACTCTGTCCTGTGTGTGTGTGTGTGTGTGTGTGTGTGGGTCTGCAGAGAGTACAGGACATGCGTGTGATCATAGCTTTAGAGGCTAAAAGTATCTGTCAGCGGCATTGAATGCCTCGCACCATTGAGCTATGTGCACTAAAAGGCAATGGGAGGGAGAGGAAATGAAAGGGAGGTGACAGCTGAACCACCACAGCTCGTTGGAGGCTACTGGCAATGTTTGAGCCTGAGAGGTGAGACATAAGACATCATGTCCTCCTGAGGTGATCCACCTGTCCCGTGGTAAGTGTCGTTGCTTTAGCATTCAAAATTATTATTTTCCAAGAAGTAAAAGGAAAAATACACTGCTTGTGTGCTGCCAATCATAAGAGTGTGTGGGACTAAACTTGGAAATGCTGCTACTTTCTTTCACACAGGGAAGGAAGGCGTTGGACGCCGTTCATCAGGAACAGCGAAACATCTGATGACCTCGGGTCTGTGATGCCAGTTGAGTCAAATATACTTTATTGATAAGGGATCTGTTCTGCAAAGGTACAAAGACCGCCAGATAGTGCCCTTTTGCCAGAAGAATGAGATCTGTCGTCGCCTTTATTAATGTGACCGGTAGTATGAGCTGGCCCGGGGTGACAGTGTCTTCGTATGAGAGTGGTTGGTAGCTTGAACATCCGTGACTGTCTGTACTAGAGAAGACCAAGCAGCAGCTATGTCGAACTCCCAAGAGCAGAGCCTGGACGAAGACGCGATGTTTCTGCCAGTGACCGAGTCCAGCCCAGACTTCCTCCACTGTGAGAGGGAGCGCCACGCTCTCGAAACACTCATGCGTGCCGGCCGGGGGGCCTTCTACACCTGTCTCACCAAGGAGCACTTGGGCTTCTTCCTGTCCCCTGAAGAGGTCGACTGGATAACTGGCCGGGTGCAGGATCACCAAATCAGCCAGTCGCAGTTAGAAGAGAAGGAGAGCGCAGAGGACAGCAACTCGGGGGCGCAGGACTTCTCTGTCTGCTATTTCCCCACTCACTCGGACACCCCCGCCCCCTGCCTGGAGTTGGGCTGGCCCGAGAAACGCTCCTGGATGGGAATGGGTCGTGTCACGGTGCACACCAGCCCCCCTGCCGAGGGGCAGCCTCATATAAGAGAGATCATCAGGAGGCACTTGCAAGGGGCCTGCCAGGTATTCCCATGACATATGATGTATGGATTGTTGATGTGATCGTTTGTATAAAATACAAATTTTTTTTTGGATGGGATCATTTTTTGCATTTTTGTAGAGTGGAGGAATTGGGGTGGGGGGGTGCTATTTATTTGGTGTATGGGTCTCTGCTCAGACGACGGTCAATGACAGTCCAAACTGAAACTGTGTTTACTACACAGGTCATCGCCATCGTGACTGACTCGTTGACAGACGGCGCAGTAATTGGCGATCTACACAGCGCTGCCTCCCGGGGTGTCCCAGTTTACATCATTCTGAACCAGAGGTCTATCCAGGAGAACTTCAATCCCAACAGGCTCAGGCATCCGGTGAGCCACCGTTTCACAGTCCACTCACCCTCTTCTTGCATCATCGCCCACCCTCCATCGTATCTGTCCACTATGCTTTGTGACGTAACACAACAAGAAGCCCTCCACATGTTCACAACTAAAAGAAAAGAAGTTCTACCCGCCTGATACGTCAATACCTAAATATGTTGTTTTGCAACGCAGCAGCAAGAAAACCTGACACACCTCATAAACATTCCAGACACGCTCTTCGTAAAGACCGCAAGGGTGTTCTTACTTCTTCTTCAGTTTTTTTTTTTAATTTCGGCATGCTAATGTTAGTATTGCAACATGTGCATATTTACCCTGACGATCCGATCAACATGCAGCTGAACCGGTTCTGCTGCATTCAGCTGTCTGCAGGGCTCTGTATAAGCCATACAGCCATATCTGACTGAGATTAGTTGAAAAAGTAAACACGGTAATTTTCATAAATACTGGACACGAGTCAAATGAATTCCCATATGCGACATGATAGAAGTTCAGGTCTTGACGATATGTCACGAATGACAACAGTGGTAAATGTGTATCGTCTCCTTTGGGCCCATGGGTAAAACCGTGGTTGCAGATGTGTGACGTTGTGACATCTGGCCTTGCTCCTACAGAACATGCAGGTCCGTGTTCTTGGAGGGAAAACCGTGTGTTCAAGGGATGGAAGAAAGATGGTGGGAGAGATGAAAGACAAGTTCCTCCTAGTGGACCTGGAGACAGTGATTCATGGCAGCTATAGGTAAAATGGCCACATGTTCCATCCTGCTCCCATGCTGTCCATCACACGCTCACTAGGTGACATTAACAGGCTGTTTTTTTTTCCTGCTCGCTAGTCTCACGTGGACGGATGCCCACCTGCACCGACAGCTGATCACCGTTTTAAACGGCCCGGTGGTCGAGTCATTTGATCAGGAGTTTCGGATCCTTTTTGCGGCCTCGTCCCCCGTCCCGGACACATGGAGGGCCGCCGTGCCTCCAGCGGACGCGCCTTACCAGCTGAATGACCCCTCAGACCTCTGTTGGCCCAAACGTCCCACCCTGGAGCCGCTCGCCGCCAGCCCCCCGCCACCTCTGCCTGCTGAATCCCCACTAGACTGGGAAGCACTGGGGGTCTTCCATAGAGACAACTATGACCGAGACGGTCCTGTCGGTCATCAGGAGAAACTCACGAGTACAGAAAGGCAACTGTTCAGCAACACGCCATTTGAGAAAAAGACCCTCACCCTGGACAAATTCTCTCATAACAGAAATAGACTTGTGGACGAGGAAAGGTATACATGACATCTCAGTTAGCTAAACGATACGGAGCCTCTCTAAATCCTCTGAAGTGCCTTTTTGAACGATTCACTATACAACTATTTTCCTTTTGCAATGATTTTTTTCTTCTGTGGGGGGCAAATCAATTGGAGAAATGATAGAGAATAGCTTAATTTTGCTTTTTACTGGAAGCTACGTATGGCGAATGAGGGAAAACATGCTCTCTTTCTTCGTTATCGCTCTTGAAAAAAACTTTACCCGTTGAGCACAATACAGCTGCTGTGAATTTTGCGTCACGGGTTGTTGGTTTGTTTGCCTTTACACTCCCTCTCCCTTTGTCTGGACCAGGAAATATGTCATTCTTCCAGCAACATTTTTGCGGTTACACTTAAATGTTTTTCTGCTTTTATTTTACATAGCACCACACAACCCTCTCTGACGGAAACCCGCGCCTCTACCGGCATAGAGAGAGAGCAGAGGTAGCAACGCACCGATAACACAGACGCTTTACAAATGCTTTCATACAATTTAGGAATATATTCATTCACTGTGACTTGTTTGTTGTTGAAATACGTTATCCAATAATATGCACATTTTGCTTCCTCCAGGATTGGACACAAAATACAAAGAGCCTATTGCAGGCAGGTCTCCGCAGAGAGGACTGCTGATTCCGAGGACAGGACACTGGTCAGACTGAGCGAGAACAGGAGGCAACCAGACTCAAGGCCCGACACGGCGACCTTGACCTCTACTCAGAAAAGGGAGCGTTCACTGAGAGACAACATTTTGGAGGAGGGGATTATCAGGGACGAGACCGGCGTCAGGGCAGAGGGCCCCTCTTCTAGAGTAAGTAACCACATGTCAGCGTCGTCATTGTAAGTTTCAAACTGCCGGAGTCAAATTAGGGGCCCACTTCACGTTTGCAAGTCGCTCATGTTCTGTGTCCGTACGTACATGCATATTTAGAAAAATGAGAACGCTTTCCTGCACGAACGATTAAAAGGACTCACTCCTGTATTTACAATGCTGTCAGGATGTAATGGTGCAATATTTGCCAATTTGGGTGGTGGGATGCTGGAGCCTATCCCAGCAATCATTGGGCGGCAGGTGTCGCCAGGCCGTCACAGGGCACCTCTGCAACACAAATCTCACATTTCAAATTATCCCACAGGGGTAAATGTTATCTCCAACATCAACAAATGTGGAGGTGGCCTTACAAGTTTTGTTTATTTCTGCCCGGACAAGACAGAGAGGACTTGTGTCCGGCAGTGATTACAGCAAAAAGAATTTGTCTGTAAACTTAGAAAGAGTTTTGTCTCCGTGTCTGTCGAAGTTAAACCACAAGCTGCCGCCCCCGCTATTGGTTTGAAAGGGAATGAAACATGCAGAGTGAGTTGTGCAGTTAATTACTGCCCACTCACCACCAGTTGTCATCTCCTGTTCCTGTCCATACACACACACACACACACACACAGCCAAGCTCATATCCATTGCACAACAACTGGAGTCAACTCTGGTTGTTACGACCTGTTACCAGCAGGACTCGTTGTTAGCAAGTTGTCGCCGACTTTAAACTTGACCAGACCGAGGAGCAACAACTGTAGTTAGCTCTGAAAAGGGCCTTAGTTGTCCGGCAAGTCCAAATGGCAAAGTTGAGATTCCTTTCTTCCCCAACAGAAACCTTTGATACTGAGGGTGCCGCAGTGTGAGAACTTCAGCTCTTTGAGTGACATCATAAGAAGGCTACAAACTCAGCCGAGCTCTTCGGCACAGCATGAGAGAAGAACTAGAACCACAGTGTCCGAGCTGAGCCGGTCAATGATGGACCTGAGCATACAGAACACGCATTCAAATAACGAGGAGAGAGGAGCCCCCGCGCCAAGGCTGCTGGCCAAAGTGAATAGGATTTGTCTTTTTTTAATGTGTGCATGTGTGCATTTAGAGAATGAGAGGCAATACCTGAGAAATTACATATTTAGAAATTGTATGTTTTCTTCTTTTTACCTGACAGTGCTTTGACCCGGGTCACATGACACCTGCCTTTGCCTTGATGAGGCAGAGAACGGATGAGGTTAAGCCTGCATTATATCGCTCCACCACAGCTCTGCTGACCAGCAGCAGTCCGCGGAGTTCCAGTTTTGGACTACAAATGGACTGGAGGAGACCACAGACAGGCTGGAATGGTTGGCATGAAGAACTGGAATGAACAGCAGGGAGGAAATGCCAGAGGGAATGTCTTCTTTAAGGAGAGGTGCCTTGCAGTGTTGCCACATAGATTGCATTTTGCAGCGTTGCATACCCAAACAACGTGGAAACAGACGACGTCCCTGAAATGAAACCATTTCGGTATATGAAGTAAGCCGGCATGCTGTAAATTATACAGGCTACCATGGAAATAAAAATGATAATTTTTTGATATGCTCATGTTGACTGTGATTGGAGAATTCAACATCTTTTGTTTTTACATATCATACCCTGTTGAAATGTGCTGACCTGAATTTTAAACTAACATCGAATTATTAATTGTTTATTGGTAAAACTAATTGCTTAATGGTACAATATAACAGAGCACTACCCCCTTGGTACCACTAGACGTGCTGTTCTTTTGCTGCACGTCTGTCCTTGGGTGTGTGGTTGAGTCCAAATTTACAGGGACTAATTTGTATAGGATGTAAACGTGCAAACATTCAATAATGTTTGCACGTTTATCTTTGACTTTTGTTGCATATCAAAGCATGGGGCAAATTGTTTTACCGGAGCATGGTAAAGATGAACTCGAGTATCTACAGAAGTTTGATGTGTACGTCAGAAGCAGATACGACATCACCTAACATCTACAACCCCCAACACAGTCCCGCCTACCTCAAATTTGTGGAAGGAGAACAGAGATAACCCTCAGTTGGCATGGGTAAAATTGTTCTCCCTTTTGCTGTCTGGAGGAGGACCACGTTGCTTTTTGTAAAAAGCCGGTTACGTTTTTAGTTTCAGTCCACAATGAGTACACCGCTAGATGGCGATGAGAGCAGGTTGTGAGGTAAAAAGGCAGCAGAAGAAGAAATACAGGAAGCACATGGGCCCAGTGGGAGACGCTACTGTAACATTGAGGCGTGTGGCTATTTTATTCCTCTAACGTTTACAATTTAATACATACGTGTTTCCTTGACTTTCATCATGGTTCGTGCACTAAGGTAAGTTGAAGCAAAAAAAGTAACTTCAGTCTCCATGTTGTAATAGCGACTCGTCTCGTAATCTGACCAATGAAACCGAACTAATCAAATCCTCAAATGCGCAGTAAATAGTGTAGCACAGGAGCAGTTGTAGCAAAATGTGAAATGAAGTAAAGCCCAGCAATCACACCATGTGTGTGGCTTACCGTGTTACATCAGAACGTTGCCACATACAGATTAAACCTAAATGCGTCCAATACTGTTGTTGCCGTTTTAACATTGTACCTAAACAGTCTGCCTTTATTGTTTTCACTAAATGAAGCCCAAAAGGTGTATGTCGTTATGGTTAGCTTTCTACGAATTCTAATAAATTTTGCATTTTCAAGCAACTGGAGCAGAAGTCTTCAGCGTCCACTTTGGACGTTACGGTTGTAGAAAGCATATTAGCTTTTTAACTTAAGACACTCACTTGATGCCATTTAGAGTAGAGTTCATACAAATCTGCCAACTCTCTTGATTATTTAGAGCGAAAAAATTCAAGAGACCGAAAAAGATAGAGCAATATGACGAGGAGGATCCTGAAGCCTACAAGAACATGCCTGTCCCTGATAAGGTAAGGAAATAGAGCACATACAAGATGCTTCATCACAGGTGGTCAGGTGGATACAAGGCACTATGTTGATATCTGATATGAGACTAGAAAAGCGCTGTAAAAAATGCAACTTGATTGGTTGATTGATAGATAACATCTGGGATTTTGGTTATCTTAATATCACGGTATAATATAAATGTTGTCATACCCAGGACTTAAAGGCTGCATTACAGTGAGGCGATACAATTTTCTGAACTTTTTTCACTGTTTAAGCTGAGTGAAATGAACAATGAATGCCTCTACAAGCTTGGTCACCTAATCCACATTACTAATGATCATTTCTCAACATTTTCTTTTGTGTAAATGAAAGCACCAATAGTCATCCCCAAAATATCCCAATATTATTGATATCGAGGTATGTAGCCAAAAATATTGTGGTATTTGTTTTGTCCATCTCCCAGTGCGATTGTCAGGTCTACCTGCACCAGTGTATACTTAAACAGTATTATCTAGTAGTGTAGGTTCGCATTATAAAATGATGTCCCTCCCTGGTAGTACAGATCGGCGATACCCCAATGACTGCCTTTTCCTCCTTTGTTTGTGAGAGAGCATCACCTCAAACTTATTTACTCTCGACCTGTTGAATTTTGTCATTGGCAAATATGCATATCTCACATGACATCACTTCTGAACTTGAGTACAAATTTTAGCCCCAGTTAATGTATTTACCTGAAAAGGACCATATGTCATGCCAAGTATTTATGTTTTTGCCAAGAAGCAAGGTAATTTTAACTCAGAATTCACAATATGATTTTACTTGACATTTTCTACCAAGCAAAGGGAGAAAGAGAGAAGTTGAATGTCAGTTAGTGGGATGAGAAACGGTGTGCCTTCTGCTCAACAGAACTAATGGGCTTATTAAAAAGCTGTCCTTTATCTCACTACTTAAATACAGATGTAAATGGCAACCAGAAGTTTTATGCTCCATGCATTCAACAGACTGAATAGGCTACAAAAAACTTTGACATTATAAGACCCCCCACTGAACACTAAACAGCAGCAGCACTTATACACATATTGTAATTTACAATGCATATTTGATATTCAATACACATTTTAACACATTAAAATAATGCGTCTAGTTTAATCATCTTTTTCACTGCTATTTCCTGTATTTGTGTATCCCTTGAATTTCTTTTAAGAAAATGCATTATGCAGTGTATATATTCTAAACAATATCCCCTTTGTACTTTTTTAAAAGAGCGTTGCTCAACCACAGACGCACTGTCAGCACTCTAACTCTACTTTGGGTCTGTGTGTGTTGCCATAGAAGTACTATGGGATCTTTCAATCTGAGATGAGCATATCTGTTGTCTCCTTTCCCCTCACTAGAGATCTTCAGAGTACACAAAGGACAATGTCGACAGGTTTCACGATGAAAAGATCACTGTAAGTTACCAGTGACACTTTGGTAAGAATTTGTTTTACTTTAGTGGTGGCGTTGAACTATTTTTCATGTTTCATTGCTATAGAAACTGCTTGCTCGTGGTGTTAAAATGGACACGGACCAGGAAGAAATGGAAGACGAGGTGAGTAACCTGAGTCATTTGCACATACTCAGTCCAGGGTGAACATGTTTGTTAATGTTTTTAAATAATATACAGTTTGCTAGTTTGTATTGTAATTTGTTAGCATAATTCCATTCCTAAACCACAGCTTTCACCTCTTATCCTAAGCCAGGGTATGTACCCAAATCTCTCTCCCCACCCCATCCTTAAGCCATTACCCTGGTTGAAATCATATCATATCCTATCCTATCCTACCTGTACATACAGGGCTCCAGACTATCTTTTTCCACTAGGCGCTCCTAAAATTTTAGGTGCTCCTAAGATTTTCAGTAAAGATCCCTTACTGAACATTTTAGGAGCACCAGCACAAAATTTAGGAGCACCACTTAAATCGACACGCAACGCAACACATTGATATTTTTTCTGTCTTAACTGTATTACTGATAAATGCTTTGGTAATAAATAGACCACTTACAGAAATAACAATATGCTGTTTTATTTTAAATGTCACAAAGTGAGGTAGTGCTTAAGAGCAAAAAAATAAATAAATAATAAGTTAAATAAAATGTAATCTTTAAAGTGCTTTTTGTAAACATAGGCACCAAATAATAAATTTATGAATGTAAACACAAGGTATGTGGTCAGTAACATTACTGTCATTACAGCACAAGAACCACAACAAAACAGGTAAACACTGAACTCATAGAGTATGGCCTCTCCTTCCCTTCCCTTTAGAGCACATCCCCCTGAGGGCCACTAGGAGGCTCTAAGGGCCAACCCTTGCAATTGGGCCTTGTAGCTCTTTTACCCTGACTGAACCACATCTGTACGGCCTCCTTGGCATCAAACTCACGGTGGCACTACAGTAACCCTGGAATAGTAAAATACTCACTGTACCTACAAATAAATATTTTAGCAATAAATATGTCACTCTCATATCTGAACAAGCTGTATTACACATAACCACCTACTTACTATAAAGTAACACTTTTTTACATTATTTATCATCGCTCCTTCACTTCTTTGCACTATATCCTGTTTATATTTCACATAAACGGTTTCGCCTATATATAGTAATTCCTAGTGTATATTTCTGAAGTTTGTGAGTTCTGTGTGCGAGTACAATGAGCCAAACCGGAGTCAGATTCCTTACATACCTTGAGCATTTGCATGCTGGACTTCCACGTGGCCAATCAAAACATTCACTGGCCTCCCTTGCTGCAGGTCCGTGCATACGCAATCGCGCATTCCTTGGTTGACACATCCGTGTTGCCATCAGTCATGAATGAGAGATAGAGTCCGCTATTTTTTTTTTTGCCTGTGTTCTTTTTAAGTGTATCTTTTTCAGCTACTATCACTCCAATAAACTGGACACATGCCGTGTGGTTGCTGTATGTGGGGTTAACTTTGACTCTGTCCTTTTTTAATAGGTCTATGTGACCCTTGAATTTTGTGAACGGTAGCTCTTCTTTGGCGATGCAGTACGCTGTATTTTTCCATTTCGGCCTCTTCTGCAGAACGATTTGCAGATGCCTGCCTTTCAGATACCGTTTGCAGAAACACTGAACTTCCAGCCATGCACCTGTCTCTACACAGTTTGTGCTTCAGGCTGTTGTGCTTAAAGATGGTGTCGCGCTTGAACATAGCGGTGCCGGTCGAGGGGTCAGCAAACTTGGTTTTCCCTGCAAAAGTTGGCCCACACTGAGAACAATACATGCAGCACTTGGTGCCTTTTTCTTTGCTAAATCACAGCCATGGCTATTACACAAGCCATTCCTGTCGGGAGGAATGCGTCTTTGCCTTTTTCACATGACCTGCTGCTTCCTCGTCTGAACTGTCATCAGTTTGGGTCGGTGGAACAGGAGGAGGGTCTTTTCTTTTAAAAAACGAACGAATAGTTCATTTCATTGTTCGTTTTACAGCAAGAGCAAGTCCTATGAGTGGCGACTGACATCCCACACACAATTTTTTTCACCCACAATGGTGCTTTGTTTTGGTCACATCATGAGAGCCCCGCAGTAACCCCTCTCTCTCACACGTGTACGTACACACACACATACGCCAAGCCCACTCATTCACACACAAGTTCTCACTCTTACTGGGTTTCACATGATTAAAAAAAAAACGGTTATATTGCAAGTCGCACCAGTGCGCCTAGGTGTAAAATTTACTTGCTCTGACGCCAAAACTCGGCGCAAAATGCAACTAAATGGTTGCACTCTGGAGCCCTGACACACACACACACCGTCATGCTCATACATGCACTTACCATCATTTGCTGTTAACCGGGTTTTTTAGTCCCACACCGGCAGCTATATGTCATTGTTTCTGCCATCGTCCTTTTGTTGTCCAACATTGTCACTGTGTCCTTCTTTGTTGTGATTGTAAAGCATCTTGTCAGTATTTAACAAGTGTTACACAGATGAAGTCAATATAAGCTCAATCGCCTTTACAGGAGGAGGTGATGGCCCTTGATGATTCTGAGTCAGACGAGGAGGAAGATGAACTTGAGGAAGAAGAGGGGTCTGACATGGACAGTGATCTAGAGGGGAAGAAAAATGAAGGTAAAAAGTAATGAATTGCTATTTAATATTAGACTTTACAAATTTATTCAATTATTTGGATTACCTGTAACTATGTTGTCCTCTCTTCTGTAGTGCTCCCTAATGAAATGGCATGGGGAAAGAGAAAGAAGATGTTCTATGACTCTGATTATGTGGCTAAAAGTAAGTCTTTCCCTTTTACTCCTAATATAGAGCTAATTTATCTTTTATTGTCTCTATGTATAATGTATGGGCCTGATGCTACTAAGACTTGTTTTTACAGAAGGGAAAAAACAGGAAGAGTTGGAAGAGGAGGACCAAGAGGAGGAAGAAGAGGCTAAGAATATTCAGAAACGTTTAGTCGCTAATTTGAGTGAGGAGGACTATGATCTAAACCTTTTTCAGGTACTAAAATCTGATTTTTTATGAATGAATGAACAAAATTAGCAGAAGATTTAGTCAAAATAATACTTTCTTCACCAAAAAAGTTCTTAGTGCCAAACGGAAAAGAGGGATCGTGCAGTTTTCAGTACCCTCATCAATCAGCACTAAACATGATTATGCTGATTAGTTTTTCATCCTGCCAGCTTTTGGCAAATTGTAGGACATGCTTACAACTTCATCTTGAAAATTAATCCATGCATATGTACCAGCAATAATTCATCAGAATACAACTGCCTTTATCAAGAAGTCAAGTAATACTTTCACCAACATGTTGTATGGCTGTCTAAATGTAGGAATTTGCTGTGGAAGAGAAAGATGAAGAGAAGAGTGTTGAAAAGGAAAAGAGAATTGTGAAGGACCTAAACCAGATGTCCCAGAAGGAAAAGATGAAACTTTTGAAGAATGAATCACCAGAACTACTTGAACTCATCCAAGACTTTAAGGCAAAGGTATGGCACATACGCACACAGAAAACACTGCATTTGTAATTAGCCAGATGGTACATGCAGATTCATTGCTTCTTGTAGAATAACATGAAATGATTTCAACATGGTAGTAGGCTAATTGCTGTAACTGAACAATCCGTGCAGCTTACAGAACTTAAAGATGAGCTGCAGCCCCTCATGGAGCTGGTCAAAGATGGACAGATTCCTCCAGGAAAGGTGAGTATGGTTAGATCCCATTTGCTGCAGTTTGGTTTGAATTGGTCATTAGCCACCGGGAAGGAGAGTTGATTCGGGTAATCCCCACTGATAGTGTGGGCTTTGGATACATTGTGCAAAGCAGCACACTTGAATGGTAGCCAGAGCAGGAACAATGGTCCATACTGATTCAAGTATGGCACTGCCAACTAAAGCCGGGCTCAGACTAAATGTAATTTTTTTTTTCTTTTACAATGGTCACCATATCAGATTAGGTAATCGCAGTGCCATAAATTCTTGCCATGTTTTGACCAGGAGACTGGCAGCACTACAATTATGACCTCGATCAATCATCGTATGCTGCCTTTCATAATCTTGCGTGAGTTCATAGGTCGTTTTGGGAGGAGGGTCAAGAAATTGCCAATCATGGCTACAGAAACGCGATGTGTGATGCTGGCGGTCTTGTGTTCCGAAACGAAAAAGAAAAGAAAGAAAAAAACGATCGTGGACACTGTTGCGGCCAGTGCTACTGGAGAATGATAACCCAGCATAGGTTAACCAGCTACTCACCGGGTTGCTGAAGTGCCTCCGCTATTTCTCGCCAACATGAAGCCAATCTTTTTTTACTCTTTCATGGTCTTCCCTTCGAGGAAACGTCAAAAAAGGCAGGGGTATTGTTCCCACTGCTCAACGAACCTTTCCCCATTCCACCTGACAGCAGCAACAGCAGTATCACTTTCTCTTTGCCATGGTTACATATGTGCACCAGAGAGCACTGTGATCCTATTGGTCAACGTTAAGGAGCATGTCGTAGCAGATGTCAGACTAGGCAGGAAAATACAAACAATTCTGATCTGCTAACTTTTCGCCAGGGTGTCGTGGGGTGTCCCAGACATCACATCACTGTACTTCAATTATGTCACGGGTAAAGACACCCGTTCGTCGTTCCCGACGTTCATAATCAGGCCCGACGCTGGAAATTTGTCAGCGATGACAAAATCGGACTGAAATTGTGTAGTCTAATCCCAGCATAAAGCCATCAAATCAGAATCAGATTTATTGCCAAGTAGTTCAAGAACTTACAAGGAATTTGTCTTAGTATGTTGGTGCCAGAGGGAAAAATTAACAGTAAATAGTAAAGATAGAAGTTAAAAGAATACTAAAATATATATATAAATAAAATCAAAATAAATAAGGTGCAATAACGGGAAACTGGGAATATGGCACGTACTCTATTTACAAAATGTCAAATGAGAATTTTAAATAAGTTTTATTTAAAAAAAAAAGTTACTTGCAGAATAAGAGTTATTTACAGGGTAGTGCAGGCTTTATGTGAAGTGTCCATGTACAGAGGGCACAGTAGGGCAGATGGATATATTGCACTGTTTGTGCATGTGTGTACACGCAAGTACGTGTGTAGTGTGGAGAGAGGGTCAAAGGGGGTGGGGGGCAGTATCTGTGGGTGTCTAGGGGCTTGTTTGAAAGGCCTACTGCTGTAGAGAAGAGGCTATTCTTGTGGTGCGAGATTCTGGTTTTTATAGACCTTAGCCTCTTGCCAGAGGGGAATGTTTTGAAGGAACCATGGCCTGGGTGGGAAGGGTCGACCGTGATCTTTCCTGCTCGCCTCAGTATCCTTGAGGCATAAAGGCCCTGGACAGATGGCAGGTTGCAGCCAATCACCCTTTTAGCAGGGCAAATTATATGCTGCAGTCTGCCCTTGCCCTTAGCAGTGGCAGCAACGTACCAGATAGTGATGGAGGAGGTGAGGGTGGACTCAATGATGGTGGTGTAAAAGTGCACCATCATTGGCTTTGGCCGGTTGAACTTCTTCAGCTGCTGCAGGAAGTACATCCTCTGCTGTGCCTTCTTGGTGAGGGAAATGATGTTCACCTCCCACTTGAGGTCCTGGGTGATCATGGTGCCCAGGAAGCAGAAGGATTCCACAGTGTTGATTGGAGCGCCACATGGGATGATGGGGATGGGTGGGACTCGGTTCTTTCTGAAGTCCACAACGGTCTCCACTGTCTTTAGTGCGTTGAGCTCCAAGTTGTTTTGGACGCACCAGGACACAAAATGGTCGATCTCCCACCTATAGGTGGACTTATCTACACCAGAGATGAGCCCAATGAGGGTGGTGTCATCAGCAAACTTCAGGAGCTTGACTGACTGGTGACTGGAGGTGCAGCTATTTGTATACAGGGAGAAGAGTAGAGGGGAAATAGGTTTTAAATTTGGTCTTTTAGAGCTGGTTTTATATCAAACTTTTTAATTTAGCTTCATGCAATCAATATTATTCAGTATATTTACTGCTTGACAATTTATTTATTAACTGATTAGTCGATCAACAGAAAATTAAGAATTTTGCCCCGTGATGGCCTGGCGGCCTGTCCAGGGTGTTTCCCCGCCTGCCGCCCAATGACTGCGGGGATAGGCTCCAGCATCCCCGCGACCCTGAGAGCAGGATAAGCGGTTTGGATGATGGATGGATGGTAAAAAATTATTCATGTTGGTCATTAATGAACTAAAAAATACCAAACATTTGTTTGGTTACAGTTTCATAGTTACTTAGCTTTATAAAATGGTTTACTAGTTACTTAGTTTTATAAAATGATCAGGGTTTTGAAATGGTGATTCTAGTCTTTTATTTGGCTACTGGTCAGACTAAGGGCAGTTTTAGAACATCACTGGGCTCAGGGAACTTGTGATGGATATTTGTCATTATTTGATATTTTATAAACTAAATGGTCATGCGATTAATTTTAAAAATTTATGGGTTCATCTATAATAAAAATAATCATTAGTTACTAGGGGTGTAAGAAAATATTGATACACTTGAGTATTACAATATTATCTTGAAAAGTGTTGCATCGATAATGAAAACACTGCAGCACAAAGATGCGTGGTGGCAGCACTGCTTCATTGTGTTGTTTACATTTCCGGCCACTCATACTGCATGAATGCAGATGCAGTGTTGTAACAGGGTTGCACAGGACCACAACAGCAGCAGGTGTTGCCAGGGCCACACTAGCTGTCACTCTGATGAGTCTGATTTTAGGCATATTTCAGTGTTTTCTTATTCATTTTTTCCAAGATTTCGACAAATTAATACAATAAAACTGTTTCCTATCAATGTATCACAATGTATTGCATTGTGACATTTGTGATACGAAATATATTGCCAAGTTCTTTGCAATACACAGCCCCTTTAGTTACAGCCCTACATATGTTTCATCAGCACACACGTGTTCTGTTGCTCCATTTCAATATATTTCAGTTTAAAGTGGGTGCAATGGAAAACATTTAATTGTGTGCTCATCTGTAATTTTGCTCATTTTCCAAAGGGTGCTGACTACCTTAAGACAAAGCAGCAACTATATCTGAAGTAAGTTTCAAATGAATTGTAACTCATAACAATTAAAGTTTGTTAGGCAGTCATTCTTTGTATATTTACTAATCATTATTTTCCTTCCAGTTACTGCACAAACATCAGTTTCTACTTGGTCCTGAAAGCAAAAAGAATCCCGGCTCATAACCATCCCGTGATAGAAAGACTACTCACTTACAGAAATGTGAGTCAATAAATTGGTATAGACTATTGGTGTAACTGCGGATGTTGGCATGTGCGATCATTTATGTTTTCATCATGTAAGCCTCATTGTCAAGATAATTGTATTGCCCTTGTCTGTAAGCATCCACCCTGTTAAAGTGTCCTTCACCAACTCACCGAATCCCTACCAACTTCAGGGGCTGCCTGCTCTCTTCTAAACTGTCTGTACAGAGCAGGCAAAGATTCAGATTCAGACAACTTTATTTATCCCAGAAGAAATTATCTAAAGAACTTACTTACGAGCTTCAGTAACTACAAAGTCAAAAATACACAATTTCAATTTCAGTTGATCAATGAACTGAGTGCAGTAGATGCAAAGCTTGCACCACAACTTTGCAAGCTGCTTGCTGGAGAGCAGAAGGATAAAGCCACCATGAGGCCAGGAGAAAGCAAGCGAGCTGGTTTGAAGGGCGAGGTGAGATCTTGGGGTTTTTTTTCCTGACAATGTCTCGAGTCACAGTGCAACATATCGATTGATTAGATATAAAAGAAAGTTGAATCAGTTCATCTGCACGCAAGGTTTGAGAGAGAAACGTTTCATCACTCATCTAAGTGACCTCTTCAGTCTCAACTGACTGCAGTTACCCCCCACCCTTATAAACAATACAGTGGCATAACAACTGGAAAGAATGATCGGTTTCATATGCAAATTGCTGTGACCATTAACTAGAGTTTCGATAGTCATGTGTACTATTCACAGGATTTGGGAATGGTTGCAACCACAGCATTGTAAGATGGCAACAGTTGTAAACCCCCCCCCCCCCCGGTTCATGTCATCTGTCTTTCATTGTACGTCTGTCCCCATTTAATCGTAAACATTTAAACAGAAACGTGTCCAGATGAACTGATTCAACTTTCTTCGATTTTCTTACATGGATTATTGAGCATGCATAAATACACTGGATTGGAGCGTTAAAATGTCTTGGCAAATTAAGAGACCTTTCCTTTTCAGTAGGCCATGGCATGGAATTAAGTGTAGCTCTCGTTTTCCCAGTTTACATGCTGTTAATAAGTGAAACTTTATTCCATCTTTTTGTGCCAGACGGACAAAAAAGCACTTCTGGAGGGTGCAGAGGACTCTGAGATAGATTCTGATCTGGATGAGGAGACTGCCCTGTGTTACTACAAAGTAGTGGAGGAGAGAATTAAACAAAAGAAAAAGAGCAAGGAGAGTGTCCCAGAGGCTGAAGGGTGTGTGTGATTCCCATTGGATTTTGTATAAATTTTTTGTGGATGTTTGTGGATTTAATTTGCTCTGACATTGTTTCAGATTTGAGGATGACGGGGATGAGGAAGAGATTGATCCAAATGCCAAGAGATCCATCACCTATGAGGTACTGAGTTACAGCTATAAAAAAAAGTAATATTCATTCAGTTGTTTAATGAAATGTAATTGTCATACATCACGAGTTTTACATAAAACCCATAGTAACACAAGAATGAATATGTACAATGTGCACAGCAGGAAGATTTCACACTATCTTATTATATATACCATGTATTTCACAAGTTGTGAGATTTGTCCCTGACCTTTGTCTAATCACTTCCTTTTACCATTTCCACAGATGGCCAAGAACAAAGGCCTCACACCAAAGAGGAAGAAGATTGATCGTAATCCCAGAGTCAAACACAGAGAGAAGTACAGACGTGCTAAGATCCGCAGAAAGGGACAGGTTAGTGATCTTCATCATTTGAATACTTTTAAGTACATCATAAGCCTCTCTGAGATTTAAGCAGAATGTTACATCAGTTTAGCTCAAAATTCAGAATTCATTCCTGTCAACATAGCGAACATTCTGAAAACTGATAAAACAAAATATTGCTCAATTTAATCAGGTCCGTGAGGTTCGTCGGGAAGAATCGAGATACAGCGGAGAGTTTTCTGGTATCCGTGCCGGCGTCAAAAAGGGTGTCAAACTGAAGTAACCAACCTGACTATGGGTTTGGGTGTCTGCGTAGAAGATCACAGTGTAGCAAGAGTCCGAAAAGTATTCAACTGAGGATACTCCGTGCTCAGCACTGCTGAAATTAACCAGAATTTCACCACAGAAGAAAGATTTGACAGTCCCCATGGACTAAAAAATACATGGTTTTTGTATTAAACTGAACTGTTTGATGTAAATAAACGTCTCAAGTACTTTTATTAATGAAAGCATTGTTGACATTGAGAAAATACAGGTCTCAGTGAAATTGGCAAATTATTTCAAGGGGGCCTTGGTATATCATATATAGGAGAAAGGCAGTATGTGTGTAGTCTTAGTAACACAAATAGTTTTGTTTTTTTTAGGTTTAACACTGCAGAACAGGCATGAATGAATACAAGCCATATTTCAGCACACGTCATACAAAAGCACTAGACAGGCATCAGAGCTGGTGGCCTGGTCGTTTTCACACAGTAGTGAGTGGTTTTCTTACTAGCTAGCATCAGCCATGGTGTTTGGTTATGAACAGGCTATGTGCTTCAGTCAGATTACTGACTATCTTTTCCTCTATCTCCACCTCTTTCCTCACATCGTCCTCTGTGAGGATGAGCTCAGCCTGAGTTTCAGGGGTCACTACAACAACGTAGCCTCGCCTGGTATCTAGTACATTTGCCACTACTGCCTGGTGCCGGTAGGTGTCCAGAGCCCCCCGAGCTTTCTCTATCAGGATGGATGAGTCTGTCTCAAGCTTGAAGGAAATAACAAACGCCTGTGGTGCCCAGTCTTTCACCAGTGGGGACAGAATTTTGGGGACCATTTTCATGGTAATCTGGATGGAAGGAAAAGTATAATGGGTCATACACTGGGGATGAGAGTGCAAATTGCCTGTGTGTTGGGATTCAATTTTTTTTACTCACCTGAAGTGGTCCATTGGAAGATTGTATTTTGTGTTCAGGCATCTCGGATGACGGGACGTAGAAATCAGACACAGCTGCAGCCAAGTAAAACATGGCCTTGGAACCTGAAAGAACAAATGTTTCACGTACTATGAGCAGTATGTTGGGTAATGACATTTTGCCAACTATTTATACTTCTGAGTTGGTGTTTGTACCTATTGTGCTGAGTGCCTGTGCCGCTGCTTTGAGGAGGTGCAGATAATCTGACAGAGTGCTGAACTCAATGGGCAGCAGAAGTCCAGCTTCTTTCACTTCTTGGTAACGGCTCAGTATTTTGGCAATGTTAGGAAAGGCCTGCTGACTCACCACTACTTGACTAGACTCATGGGACACACCACCTCCAGTTTGTAACTGTAGGGAGTCCAGCAGATTTATGCCTGAGTACGTATGCGTATAAGGGTACAGGGAACGATGTCTGTGTAGGAAGATCACAGCGTATCCGGAGTCCAAGAAGTACTCTGCTGAGGATGCTCCTCGCCTGCCACTACTGAAATTGTCCAGAAAGCGGACGGTTCGAGACTCTAGGGGCACTTTGGTGCCTCCTGATGTGATGAGGACCACCTTGCGGCCAGCAGCCCCGTGCAGCCCTGCAAATGCAGCCATCTGCTCCTTAAGCTCTTCAACATGGGAGGGAGCTGCAAACTCTTCAGCTAGTTTCCCATCAATGGTAGCCACCCTGGGTTCTGCCATACCTTTAGGAAGAAGGCTATGTCTTCATTATCAACAATGACGATTCTGAGAAGACATTTTGGTGGAACTGGCAAAAATAATTACACTAGTGGATTTTGCAACACTGGAGTAAGAAAAGCCAAGCGGTGTTGCTTCATATATAAAGCTGAACCACCTCAATCACCTTGAGTCAGTTAACCTTAGATGTTATTTACCAATAGTCTTTGATACAGCTTGAAAAATATCACTGTATTTAGTCAACGCAACATAAAAATTTCCAGACTTCTGTTTTGTTTGTTTTATTGACATTACTTTGTGGTGGTTGCTTACTGATAACCCCTCAATAATGACACGGTAGTTTTAACTATTGGTTTCGTTTCATCCCCCGCCCCCCCTCCCCCAAAATCAACACGTACCTTTTGTTTACGGCTCGCTGTTAGTATCAAACGTGAATAACGCCAATGGATATTAGCTGTTAACCACGCTGATTTAAAATACAACTACCTCAGGGTTTAAAAAACGAAAACTGGCACCAGTCCGTCTGACAACTTCTGCACTTCCTGAATGTTCACGATGAAGTGTCGGATTTAAAAAAAAAAAAAGAAGAGCCGAAGAGTCAGACAGAGCATACGCGCCCCCTACTGCCGCGGATGATAATGACAGGAACCTCTCGTTTACCAGTCTGGCAGCGCTGGAAACAACCGTGGATGAAGTCTCGGTTGAATATACCGATCACTCCAGTGTTTCACCCAGTTTCACGTATGGAGTTGGATGCGAGAGAAGTGAGATGGGACGTAAATCGCAAGGCAACATGTCAAAGTCACCAGAGGCACCCAGACGTTTTGCAGGCCGCTCGCATGACGGTCCTAAAACTGGCAACGCGCCGCCAAGTAGCCAAGTACGCATATTCACAAAACCAGACGAAACTGTCTGACCAAATGGTGTGAATATTCACTGAAAGTCCACGTGCTAAGCCTAGTCAAGGCCTTCGCCACCCGAGCATGCCAAATTAACGCGCGGGACAGTTACAGACAGGTAAATTCATTCTAATTACATTTTAAGTGTCCGTCCATTTCCCTTGATACTTATCAGGTTAAATTCATTTTAAATCGCTAAACTTTATTTATCCTCCTGAAGTTAATTATAAATCAAATAGACACAGAGCAGTCGTATCAACGTGGGAGGATTCAAAGCAAGTTGTATTGGTTCTGTTGTGATTTGTGATACGTCTGTTATTGTTGTTGCAAGAGTGAGTCACGGGCGTGATTCACTTGTTTGGTGTTTTTATTACACTGTCATTACAATGCTTCCCACTTCTCTGCAATCATGATTTATTATTTATAACCAAATCAGCGCTTTATATGGAACAAATTTGGATATCGTGCAAAATCAAACCCGAGAAATTGTTTCCTATCTATGAAAAAAGGAGAAGACAGGGTTATTTATCATTTTATGCAAGTCTCTCGATGAGTCTACAATATCCTGCTGAGAAGACCGATGAAGTATGCAACTGCTGATGCAATTCTAAACGTTATTTTATTCATACAGAAAATCTGGGTCATTTATATTTTCCAGTCAACTTGGGAGACTGTGTGAGGAGTATAAGAGAAATCAGTATTTTTGAATGAATAATGCAGTAACAGCAACAACAAAAAAGGCCACATGAATTGTTTTTCCATATCAGTATAGTTTTGCTCTTTGTTGTACGATAAGCCTTCTTGTAAGTAGAAACCCTTAGGGAGAGTGAGTTAGTAAAAAAAAAAAACCCCACTTAATTCAAAATGAAAACGAGTATCCTTCAAAATGTCACAGTATTATTTGTTAAAATGGGATTTCCAGTGTTAACTGTGTGGGTTGTGTAAAAAAAACAACTTTCTTACCTCTTTTTCGACCGTTTGGATAACTAATATTCTGACCAAACAAAAAACAAAAAGCAAACAAACAAAAACTGGGAATTACAGTGAAAAGTGTTTAGTAAAAGCCAGATGCGATTTTTGATTTGTTACAAACCACTATTTATCTAGTTTTATGCATGTATCTGAATGACTCATCTGAGCCAGCGTTTATATTTATGAGGAAATAATCTGGAATTTTGCGCACGCTTGTTCCTAATGATAACCACATTATTGAGAAGTGAACGAGTTATAAACTGTCACATAGATATGACATAGTACATGTTTTAAACAGGGTAATTGTACCTCTGTTTTGTTTTTGTTGTTTTTTTAATGTATTTGGCGAGAATTAAACGTGATTTGAAGATACGGGAAAAGGCCATCTCGCTGTCAGTTACCGGAGCCTGCCTACGGGGGGCGCCGTTGCACTGCCGAACAGACGTCCGCGCCTCTGCTCTGGACTCTCGGTATTGCGGTAACTGTTCACGGCTTGATCATATTGATCAGTCTAAATGGGATCTTACTTGGCATCAAGTTGTGAATCGTTATAACCTGCATTCTACAGTAAGTGTACATTGTAAAAAAAACCCCGAACAAACTACCCTCCAGTTAAGCTGAAGAGAAGGGCCGTGTCGATTCACTAATTTGACGTGTCGTGAGTCATTTCAGTCGATCATTACTGAGACGTCGGAAACGGAAGTTGTTTGCGTTTGCCGGAGACACTACCAACGCTGCAGGCCGTGCCCATGGCAGACAGCGAGCGAGCTCACAACCAAGTCGTTACTGGTCAAACGTGTCGTTAATCTTTTAAGAAATCACTTGGAGAGAGATCTGCGCGTGAATTTATGGCCTTGAATTATAGCCAAAAAAAATGTCATTAGCCCCACTGTTTTCCCACCAATATTGCCAACGCCAGCGTGTTCCCCTCCCAATGGTTCATGTTAGTGCTTGGCTCATTTTGAAGCAATTCGGTGATTTCAGCATTAAAAAAAAAGAAAGAAAAAAAACCTAAACTTCCTTTTTGTCTCTGTTACAATTAATTAACATATTGTAAACTACTAATAAGACACGTTAGTCCCTAGCTAACGGGTCTGACCCTTTAGTCGAGCGGTTAGTGATGTCGCCTTGTGGTGCAGTACACCCCGTATCGAATCCCGCACCGGGCAAGAAAATAACCGGTTACAATATCAACAATAATAAGAATAAGAATAATCAGGGTAGTCCAGTCCATAGGACAGCTGGTTAGTCAGTGTTAAAGACTTGTATCTGTTAATTGGGCCTTTTAATCAAGAGTACGCCCTCACTAGATAGCAGTGCAGGTATTATAACAACGCAATCAAGTTTGTGCTCCCCCAGAAAGATGAATCAGTTCACCGGGACACGACGTTTATTGAGAGAAACGTTTCATCACTCACCTAAATGACTTCTGCATTCCCAACTGACTGCAGGTTTCCCCGCCCTTATCAACGATACGGCGGCATAAACACGAATAAGTTGCACAGTGCTGTTTATAAGGGTGGGGATACCTGCACTCAGGTGAGACTTAAGAAGTCACGTAGATGAGCAACGAACAGTTTCTCTCAATAAACGTCGAGTCCCGACGAACTGATTCAACTTTCTGGGATTTCCTCACTCGGATTACTTGAGCATGCACCAAGAAACTTTGTACTCTGTTCACAGAAGTTTAACGTACATTTTCGCTTAATTTTCCTTTCTACACGCCCTAAAGAATCCTGTTTGAATTGTAGGTTACACTCATTGTTCACAACTTTGATGTGTGAAAGCGCTGCGTCTGGAGGTCGCGAAATAACATTTTAAATCAGACAGAAACGGAGAGGTCCGCACTATTTCCTGCGACCGCAGAGCGGTGACGACGCCGCGCCTTCGCCACTGTGCGTGAAAGTAGTTCCGAGCACTTGCCAGACGGCAGGGTCCCGGATGTTGGCTCGGCTGCCGAGAGAAAGGCGAACGGGAAAAGGCGGAGAAGCCGACGAGGGACGCCACGGGCACACCGGCGAGAGTACAACGGGTTTTTTTTTTCTGCATAGGACCAACGTCAAGAGCACAGACAACTGGGGGGCACTCGCCGAAGAGGTGGCGGAAGGGGAGGGGACGGCTACTCCTAAAACTGCCCTGGATTAAGACGGCGACCTTTATCACAGGTTCATCCCAGAGTAAGTGAGCCGCTAGCAGAGAACACGGGAATGGAAGTTGAACTAAGGCCCGTGAAATGGACGACTTTGGTGGGGGAGTGAGCCGCACTGAAGTTCTGGGGATTGAGCCCGGCGAATAGGCCTTGACAGTTTTCCAGTTTCGCTGCCAAGTGGGGGCACACGGAGGCACCCGTCGCAACGAGCTAGTTTGCCTGTGGTCAGCGTTACAAGTTAGTGAGGGTGGTTATGAAGGTTTCCTGTAGTACTCCACTCTAACTCTCCAACTTGACAGGTCGCGCTAGCTTGCTAGCACAACTGTACAGCCAGTGACAACTGAGAGAGTAACTTTGACATCCAGCTAGCCAGTCCTCTCTAGGCAGATCAACTCAACTGGCAGCAAAATTAGACGGACCGATCTGTGGCCAAGCAGGGTGTGTTTGCGTGTTTCCTTATTATGTTGGGGGCTTTTAACAGAACATCAGAGACCACCACCACCACCCCTTCAAACTGCTAGTGCTAGCTAGCATCGATTGGAATGTGATAGGTTGTGTGTCCAGCATGAAGTGTGTGAGCTCAGGCAGTGTCGGTCGCCCCTGTTTCCCCGCCTGGCTGTGGTGGTTATACAGGCTGTCGACTCACATCAGCTGTTGGTGTGTTCCCTTGTCTGTCAATCGAGCGTTTTCGGGCAGCTTATGAATTCATGCAGATAAGGGAGATCCACCTTTTCGTGAGACAAGCCAGCCTCAGTTGTGAAACACTAAATTTTGGTGTGACTCAATACTCAACAAGTGCGAGCATGTTTCTGTGTAAATAACAAAAAAACAAAAAAAATCGCTATTGAATTTGATCCTTGTTGCATCTTTGACAGTGTCTGTTGTCCGGTACATTCCTGTGACTGTCAAGATGGCCCATATGGACTCAGGGAAAATGTCAAGACTGTGCGCATGATGGTTTTAGGGTATGTTTCTCTTTGCTGTCATATTTCGCCGACCCCCTATAATATAGGCCAGGCGTTGATTAATCAATGCTGTGATTTCAAACATCACTGCCGTTTTTATTTTGATGAAAAGATTTGCAGGGTTTGTGCTGTATATACAGTTAACTGAATTCTGATTGTTTTGCTGTTATCAGGTCCAGCTGTTATCAGTAATGACCATTACTGGTGTCATCTTTATAAATTTGAGAGCAAATCATTGTTTGATTACCCTAACTGTTGTTCCACATTCCGAGTAGGGCTATTTTGCAATAGGATTCAGAGCAAATATGGCCCATAGTATCTCTGTTGAATTATGCCTTAACCGTAAAGGAATATAAATTTCCCTCCCTAATGTCCCTTCATTGCCAGATTTATGCTTCGACTGGCAACCACAAGCAATGGTTTGACCTGTTCTCCATCTGAAATGACCAATTCTGTAAATAGCATGCCTTCATTAAGCTGGCTGGATCCATGCTCTCTGTGTAATGCAATGTTGAAGAGACATTTATGTTGAAGTTTTGATATTACTCAGTAAACAGTTTGTCAGTTAATCATGACAATAATTCAGTTTCGTTTCTTTTTGCATAGCATCCAGAAATTAGTATGATTCACAGTCGTACTGCCCCCCCCCTGAAATATCCCCACATTTATTCTGTTCAGTATTGAATTCAACAAGAGATGACGATGTTGAAGAGGCTATGGGCATGTGCTATGAGCATTGAGCTTTTCATTAGCATATTACCGTAGTGTCCCAACCTCCTACCTCTTGTCTGTCCATCTTTCATGGACTTGCTTAGTGTTGTGCCCCTGCCCCAACCTTTTAGTTTTTATTGTAATCTATTAAACAGCCTTATTTGGACATAGTATAGTGCATAATTTTATCATGAAGCAAAATCTGATACAAGTCAGTACAGTGTTTTTGGTATAAACTAGTACATCTTACTTTTTTTCCTAGTTAGCCTTTTGGAAAATAGAGGATCTGATCCATCTTTATTGCAGGCTGGGTGCAGTAATATGTACCACTCCACCTATAGTGTATAATCTTTTCGTTAGAAGATTAAATATTCATGATTTGCTGTTGTTTTACACAAATATCTTGAAGGTACAAAGCTGACCACATCTGACTTGGGGCAACTACCTGCTGTTTTTCGTTTTTTTGCCCCAGCTACCATAACGATCGTTATCAGGGTGGTTTGTAATGTGACATTTTTTGTTTAATATTTCAATTGACACAAGTTCAAAAATGTCTAGTTCTGGATCACACTAAGCACAGTGCTCTGTCTATAACTTTCACTCGTCTTTGTCCCAGTCTACTGTCCAATCAACGTCAGTGTTGTAATATGTCGACAAAAAAGTGGTGAAGAAAGTAACGCACATCTGTTTACATTCCCCATACCTATATCCGTGCATCAATTTGAGGAGATGTGATTAAAAAATCCCCCTTATAGACTGTGGTGACCTGGAGAGTTCTTTTCATATGCCTGTTGCTGAATGACTCAATAGTGGCGCAAATAGCCTACCTCACCAAGCGCGCGCGCGCGTGCGTGCGTGCGTGCGTGCGTGCGTGCGTGCGTGCGTGCGTGCGTGTGTGTGTGTGTGGACACGCACTAATCAGAGAGTAGTTGTGTGAAGCTATTACATAGGCTAAATTCATCTACCAGTTATAATCAGTTTAGAAAGTTGTGCTATTACTTTTTTTAATATTGCTGCCAAAAACGTCTGCTAAGAAGCCTGAAACAAAACTACTTTTGCCATTCAAGTTTTGTAAAAGATAAAGAATGTTGGATAGCCGTGAGTATTTTGTCACTGACATAGTACTGATTGTGTAGTCCTAGTTATCGCACGGTATCAGGTGAACAAAACTGAACAGTGACATGGTTCTTGGCCAATTTTGAGGGGTGCTGAAGGTCTCCAAAGCAGCGTAGAGCTGGTTTCTACTTTTCACATACCGGCAACTCATTTGGAATTCAGCTGTGGCCCCGTGCCCAGCCCTGCCTCACTGAGAGGCTTTTTAATTTCTCCCCTTGTTGAAGTGATTATTCAAATGGCTGTCCGTGAGATGCAGTTATCAGACTCCTGGTGGTAGGTGAGCCTGTGGCAACATGAAAGCACATCACCAATCCCCCATCACTACCACCCACCCTTTGTAGTTGGACAGCACCCAATAGGTACGCTCTGCAGCAAACCCTATTAGACTACCACATCTTAGCCTTCAGGCTGGAATGCTATTGTGTTATGTGATTGGCAGATAGTGATCTTTGCATTTTTGGGGAGGTGTAGTTGGGTGGTAATCATTTTTAGTCCTTCAAAGATTGCTTCATTTTTGGCATTGAAAACCTAAACCCCCAATTTTTAAAAAAAGATAATATCCACTAAGGGTGTAAGAGAATTTCAGTACACTTGAGTATCGCAGTATTTTGTTTTTTGATACTGTATCGATTTTCAAAAACACTGTCAATTTTCATTTAATAATTTACATGCAAACATTTGTGGCAGACAGTGGTTCATTTTGTGTTGTGTGTAAATCCTCGACCTTTAGATAGCAGTGTTGTAATCTATCTTCAGCCGCTTTATTCTTCCACTTCAACATAATGTAAACTGAGACAGGAAGTAGCATAAACACAAAGAACACGCGTGAAATCGCGATATAGCGCCTTGCTTACAGTATCGCAATAGATGGACTCGTAACCCCTGTGTCCTGATTCGTATCGCCAGATTCTTGCCAATACATAGCCCTAATAATCACACGGTTAAGCTACAGACTGTCCCTGAATGGAGTCAGTTCAGATCAGATTTTTTTTTCCCATCACATCACCCGTTCTTTTGTCTTTCAGTTTACCATGGATGTTCAGAAAACATCTCTTTGTGTTTCTCCTAACGGTGTTGAAAGTAGATCATCCTCAAAGCAGCGCAGGGCAAGTGACTGTACAGCTATGTTAGAAATTCTCCCTATACTCTTGATTTTATCCGGTCTGAAGTTTGCTGTCATGTCGGTGAGAAGGGACTGGCCCAGTCTTCATCGGCAATGCTGCGCATCACTAGAATGCAGATGAGCTATGAAGCCATTCATCTCCTGGAAATGCCTCCCTGATTCCAATTTGAATCTTGTTTGCAGTCATATTGTGTGAGCCCACTTCTCTGTGTTAAAGAAGTCTCTTTATGTGAGAGATCAGAGGAGGATAATTGCACTTAAGTGAACCTCATTTAGTACTGGCCAGAGCAATTACTGTAACTGCAGTTCTAGGCTTTTTCTTTTTCTTTTTTTTTTACAGGGCCTGAAGCGGCTGTCATTGAGGCTATGTAGCTGCAATATCAAGTGGTAAATAGAATGTCATTGGCGTGGCATCATGGGAAATAGCATATCCTTGGATGGATTTTAATTAGTTTTTGCCGATTTTTTTTTGCTCAGCTGTTTTTGCATCTAAAGAAAAGTGTAATTAAAAATGACAATTAGAAACACTTTATTTTAGTTGTGATTGAAAATGAATTATTCTCAAGGTGCTATAATGTGAAAAGGGGGGGCAGCATTCCTTCGTTAGGCAAACCCTCCCTTGGCATGAAGGAGGCGTTTTATCATTAATGTTATTCAGGAGCCAAATTTTGAGTTTTGCTCAGCTTGGTGCTTTAATCTATTTTTGCTGTAAATTAATGAATTTTTAAAGAGCCCTTCTCTCGATACAGGTGGATGTGGAAATGCAGCACTGGTTTAGAGTTTTCAAACAAGCCTCCTCTCCTCCCCCACTCCCACCCTTTAGCCTCCTCATGGGATGGAGAGAGCGAATTTACTGAAGCACTACACTTTCATTTTTTATTCATCCAGCAAATACACTGCCTGGTTCTCCCCTTGCCCTCCCCATCCCCAACCCCCACCCACTGTAATGTATTGAGTTGTATGTGTCTGTAAACTAGTCCCAGATATGCTAGTTCACATACTGAGCAGGATTTTGTTGCAGGAGTGGATGAGTGAGGCGAGCGTGTGATGTTCTATTCAACTGGTTGGTTGACCAATATTATCAGCAGATATGCTTCAATACACATTTTTCTCTGAAAGTGTTTACCCGTGTTTTTTTTTTTCACCATTTATTTCCCCAGGTTGACTAATCAGGGCCCTTCTTCCTACAGAGGAACTAGCTACCCACACTGGGGCTCTCTGTGTAAGCGTGCAAGAAAAAGAGTAGGCGAACGGGAAGGGGTGTGTTTGTGTGTTAGACTTGTAGATTCAGTTCCTGCAACACATGGCAGCTTCATTCCAACCACGTGGCAGTAAACTAAACGCAATTGGATGCTAAGTCTACTGCGACTGTTCAGCTGCTCTCTGTCTGTCTATCTAGCACGTCGTTAGACTTGCAGCAGAAAGACGGCATACATGAGCATGAATACTTTAGGTAAACATGTATTATGATGATATTGTAGCGAGTTGGCCATTGCATGGCAAATCTGCAGGGGAAATGGAGGCCTGTAAATGTACTGCGATAAATGCTTGTAAAAATGATGCTAAATTCCATATGGGATATAGGCCGTGGTAGTGAAAGCAGTTCAGCATTGTCATTTGAAATGTGACTGACTTTGTTCCTAATGAGAAGTAGTAAATGAATAAAACTAACTTGACTTCTAACGCTTTAATGGATTTAATAATTTATCATATTGTATCCCGTGTCCTTGTGTTTTGATAGTCCCTCTACATTGTCAGCATATTTCTCTGCCTTTTTTGTTCTGTGCTCAGTAGACGCAATTGATATGCTTGATTCACACTCTTAAGAGACTTTTGAGCTGTGCACAGAAAGGATTTCGTTAAGCTTTCACAGCTTAAGTAATGATAATGGAGCTCTCATCATACTATTTAGTATCTATTTTAATTACTACAGTGGCTTGGTTATTCTCTGACACAGAGAATGCAAATTTCAGCTGCCGGTAAATGGCCGAATAACCCACAAAAGAAAATCCATGACATTTGATGGGATAATCTGTACCCCAGAAGTCGCTCATTCACTGCAGCACCACCAGTGTCGGGGGGGGGGGTGTATGACTGAAAGTAACCATCATTTTGACTCGCATAGGTTTGTGGCTTAATTTCTACTCGGTAGGCTGTAATATAGCAGTAAAGTTTGTGATCTCAAATGAGTTTGGATGTTGATACTGCCCAAGCTCAGAGGAGAGTCAGAGGGTGAGGCTTAATTAAGTCCACAGCCCTAAGCCTGATTAGTAGGGATAAATGGGTTGGAGTCTGAGGACATGGCTCACTGCCACCTCACTCGCATTCATTCTCTACGGAGGGTAGTCTGGTGGAGATTGATCATTTGCCATGAAATCACTAGACTGGGCATATTTCAGCAGCTTCGCCTCAGGTGGTCAGTCTTTGAGCTTGTGTGTAGTTTTTCCATTCGTTTTGTCATTGTGATGTTAGGACAGTGCTAATGTGGACCAGTCCAGAAATAGCTTAATAGCAAACTTTATGGACTGTTTGTGATGTGGTATGCAGGGCTCAAGATCTACAATAGCGATCGGCAATTTTTTTCGGATGGCCTACTGAATGGGAAGGAGCTGTATAAGATGTCTCAACCTGACAATTTGGCGTTTTTCTTCCTACCCTTGCCTGTGCCTCATCACTCTGCACGTTCAGCAAAATGACTGGTTGGAAGTCTCACTGTCTGTTGTCGTCTTTGTGTTTTGCCCTTTGTTAAACCTGATGGATTAGCCTTAGATGTAGGCGCACGTAGTCTCCATCTGTGATTCAGAAAACCCTCAAAATAAGCCAAGGATTTTCTCTGTGGATATGGAGGGAACATTGATCTGTGCGGAGCAAAAACCCACACGAGTAATGACTCGCTCTTGCCCTGTTCTTCCCTCTCCCTTACACACATTCTCCCCTTTTTTTTAATCCCCCTCTGTTTTTCTTCACCTCCATCTCTGCCCTACTCTGTTGTGCTCTTCGCTTACCAAACAACATGTCTGTTGAGAATTTTGAAGAATGCATCTCGTTACTCAGATGAGTCATACTTCCTCTGGCCTGCATGCTTCTCCCTCAGGGTAGATGAATGAGACGGTGGGAGGTTGAGTGGAGGAGGGGCAGAATGGGTGAGACTATTTGGTTTGTGCCAGTGGCCCATAATGTAATTAAGGAAGTTCCATAGTGTTGGCAATGGGGTGTGATCTGTGCAGATCAATGCCCCCTCAGAATGGAGTCGTTCCCAGGTGGCTACGTAATGGACAATGGGTCGCCTGGGATGAGTCACCCAAACTTCCCTAGCCAAACCAAAAAAAAAAAAAAAAAATGAACTGCCTCGAAGTTCAGCCGCGGCTCTGACTAGTCGTCGGACACCTTGGCAAGACTGCTGTGAGCCTGGGAGGCAGGCACTGGGCTCTTGCTCTGGAGAGGAAGGAGCAAGCACCTGGAATCTGAAATCTCCCTCTGTCTGGCTGAAGGAATTTTCTATAGTGGTGGAATGAAAAGGCTGCAAACTAGTTTGCACACACTTTTAGCAGGGGGTGGGCGCTCAAATGTCCCTCAGGAGGCCAATAATATGACTTTTCTTTTTTTGTTTTCAGTGTGTCATCAGCGTGCCAGTTTTCGGTCCAATTGCCTGAACCTTTGCAACTGGCGTTGTTTTAATATCTAATGGTATTGAAATATGCGTGGAGGTTTAAGTTAATCCCATGATATTCATAATACCATTAAAGTAGTAACAGTATACCATTAGGCTCCTCTCAGCTCTAGGCCTGTCTTCCTCATACCTGCTCTGCTTGGTCCCCTGCCAAAATCTATGACTCACAGGAGACTGAGTGACCTACTTTTTAAGTCTTCTAGGAGTGCCAGAAAAAAAATCTTTTTTTTTTGTTTGCAAGAGAATACAGTGGGTAAATATAATATAATTAAAATGCACTTAAACTCATTTTTGGATTTAAGTACCTAAAGGCTGTGTCAGGATGGAAGTCACCAGAGGATTTACCCTCATTATCTTCAGGAACGGAGACATGCAGTAAACATTTGATATCTCATTAGGAGCCAGATGAAGATGCAGCCTATATTGTCTATCTCCAAGCCAATTCTACAAGTACCGACTTTTTCAGATCCTGTAATTTTGTATTTTGTTGGTGACCCTCTTCTCTTGGTTGTCAGAGATTGGTGTGTGTGTGTGTGGGGGGGGGGGGGGCAAGGCATTTCCTTTCAGAAAGCGGTGCCAACTATTTTGAATCACAGTGAGGTTGTTTTGGTAATGATAGTCAGAATATGCTGTTGTTGGGGTAAAGGGTGATCAGTTTTTGTTTTTTATGCATTTTCAGTGGGCTTGGGGGAGGATTTAAAAAGTTTGGGTTAACAAGCAACCTCCCAGAAGCATGGCTAGAAGTTTGTCTACCACTAAAAAGAAAACGAGCAGGATTAAAGGCCATGTGATCAGACAGATAAGCTGGTTTTTGATTCTGAAACGTTACCAGTATTTCTAAGTATGGCATTTCCACTTTAATCGCTAATTGCCGTTTTTTGGTTGTGTTGTCTCTCATTGAAGCAGAAACAAGCTGTGCGGTTGAATGCGGTGTCTTGGCTGCTCTTTTCCCTTCTGCAAAGCCTTTGCTGCTTTGATATGTCAGTTTTGTTTGAGTTTGCCGCCTTCGTCTTGACACGAACGGCCCCGCTCACTCCGACCTCCTGGAACCCCCCCGGCATGCCAGCCCCAGGGTATGTGTTCAATCATTTATTCAGCTTCTTCTGTAAGACTGCTATGCCTTCTCTTCCCTTCTCGTTGCCCTCCCCTTATTAAGATGCAGGAGGCAGAGCAGCGTTTGTTCTGAAAGGCTAAGGGCTGTGGGGGGTGCTGGTCCTTACAGTAGGGGGTTAGGGAGGGACGTGTTCATGGCGACATTAATGACTTAATGCACACTGTACAACCGGGCCACACTCCATATAAATGCTTTTGGCAGCTCACACTGTTCCGGTTGCTGCCTTTTTGTGCGAGTCCGGCCACAAGAAGCTAAACTGATGTTCTGGCAAAAAGTGATCCCATGTTTGGGAGTGAGCAAATTATCAACATCTTTGTGTGACACTGATTGCGGCTTGGGTTCAAGCCCGATAATCTCTGTTAAGCTTTATTCACATTAGCCATCAGAAGTCATTGCGGGATTTTTTTTTAAACCTCTTCTCTGTTGCCTGTTCTCTGTTAACTTTTTGTCAAGTTACAGTGTCGTTTTTAAAGGTCCTACCGGTGAACCAATTTGGGTTACCGTTTGGTAATCTAAATGCCATTATTGTTTGGTGACGCATACCATGAACTTGATGTTGGGAGTGTCAGCATTCTGAATGTCCAGAGTTCAGGAAAATTCAATATACCGTAAGGCACAAGCCAAAGAAAGGCTCTTAATATTCTGTAGGGGGGTTCAGGATAATCCTACATGCTGAGCTGGTATTTTGCACCTGTGAAAGGTTGGCAGTGTAAATATATATATATATATATATAAACTAAACAAAATAAATTATTAATCAATTCACTGAAACATGTTGAATTTCGTCAGTCAAATCCAACATGTCCATATTTTCATGCTTTGCAAAATCCTTCTTATTGGTCTGTTTTTAATGCTACGTTGGCTAGCGAGCTATCTTGCCATTGAAGATAAACTGTCTAATCTCAAAGTAGCCTTAATCATCACGTAGTCGTTCTACACGTGCCATTTTCATCTGTGGTATTACTTTTTTTTTTCTTTGGATTTTTTCCCCGTTTTTCTCCCCGATTGTACCCCTACCCCAGTCGCTGTTCCACCCCTCATGCTGATCCGGGGAGGGCTGCAGACTACCACATGTCTCCTCCGATACATGTGGAGTCGTCAAGCTGCTTCTTTTCATCTGACAGTGAGGAGTTTCACCAGGGGGTCGTAGCGCGTGGGATGACCACGCTACGCTATTCCCCCCAGTTCTTCTTCCCTCCCCGAACAGGCACCCCGACCGACCAGAGGAGGCGCTAATGCAGCGACCAGGAAACATGCCCAAATCCGGTTTCCCACCCGCAGACATGGCCAATTGTGTCTATAGGGACACCCGACCAAGCCGGAGGTAACACGTGGATTCGAACTGGCAATCCCTGTGTTGGTAAGCAACAGAATAGACCGCTACGCTACCTGGGCGCCCCCCATGTGTGGTATTACTTTTGTGTAGCGGATCATAACATCAGCAGTGTATCATTATTGTTGCTGGTCTTGTGATTCTTCGTTACAGCCAGTTGAGTAGTGTGGACAACGCAACAGGAAAAGCTGTGCAGCTTTGCCAAAATGATTGATAAGTGCGTTCATTTTAATATCGTACTAACATTTTTTTCAGCAATAAATGCTTGGAAATTTAGGCCAAAGAAAATGAATAAGTAATCGTCCACCAGCAAATTGGCATTCAACCAATCTTGCACACTGTTAGTATTCATCTCTGCTACATACCGTTATATTTCATTGACTGTAAATGTTAGTATGCCGTTGATAATGCATTCTGCAGGAATTATGGATGTTAAAGTCTTGGATCTGATATAACTGGCCGAATTCTGTTTTTTCTTTTCATCTGTTTTTTCTTCTTAATTCTCTATGCACTTGCAAGTAAGTGCATGCTATATTAAATTGGAGACTTGTTATTTTTTTGTTGATATGATGCAATAAAACCATTTTAAACTGCAAAAGAAACACTGTAAAGCAGCAGAATGTGTTCATTCTCATGTTTTTTAATACCGCTCGTATAATTTCCTTAAGTATGGTCTGGAATATGAAAGCGATTCAGTATTCCAGACATTGATTCCCTTGAACGACCTTCATGCCCACGGGATTCAGATAAATGAGGTTTACTGCTTTTCACTACTTTCCCCCAATGAGCGGTCCCTGGTAGACGGTTGGGTCAAAAATCTGCACTGTATAGATCCTGTTCATGTTCTGCCCCCTGCTCTCGCTCAGTGAGTCATGTTGCATGCCACATGACGCACCATTTTCGCCAAGTGAGTCATCCTGAACAAAAGCACCTCATTTGGAGGAGACTGAGATGGAATCATTGACCACTTTCTGTTTTTATCTGTGGTTTCACTTTATTCAAGCTGAGTAAGTGACATTTACCAGCTCTTGACCAATAACAGGATGGGGTAGTAACTGACACCTTGGAGCAATTAAAATGTTTGCGTTTGTAGAACTATTCAAATTAAAACACTACAGTGATATTGTCGCATTTTCTCATGATAGGGAGGATTTTCTTTTTTAATGTAGGTGAAAGACCTCTATTAGACCTAAACAGGTTGAATTTACTCAAGTTCTTTAAGCTATCTCATAGGCACTTAACCTTTCTTTGAATGTTTGCAGTTCTATAGCGTGGAATTGTACTGTGTGCTAGAGGAATACTATGCAAGTTGCTGTGGTTTATAGAAATTTTAATTCATCCCCTGGGCCATGGCCCATCTGTTGTGTGGGTTGTGTGGCACTCGGGTGACGGCACTACTCCTTCTCTCTGCTGTTTTAAACTAGAGTCCCGCTGAAGACCAGGCCCAGGAGAGCAATGGGTGGCTTTAGCGGTCTGTACTCCGCCGTGTGTCCTTGACCAGCGCATGCTTTCTCGTGTTTTTGGCTGTAATGAAATTGTAATGACAGGCCGAGACGCGGCGGTGAAAAATTATGATTTTCTTAAGCATGTGACCTCTCGCAGGCAATGGAGACTGATGGGGGAGGAGCACCGGTGTAATGTAATGTGTGGCCTGTTCCTCCTCAGCTGAGCAGGTTTGATTGGTAACGCACAGGGAGGCGGCATTCTGGAAGACCGGATTCTGTTTTTCAATTTATTTCCTACATATGAATATATTTAAAACTGAATACTGTGCATTGTAAATTCTTGTGTGTGTGTGTGTGTGTGGGGGGGGGGATATGTGTGTTTGTTGGTGCAAGGCTTGTGCATGTGTGAATGTGTATGGCCCCTTTTAAGAAGCCTGCATTTGTTTGTCGGTTGTGTCTGGGGCCCAAAGAGAAGCGCTCTCTCTGTCAGATGAGTGAAGCTCGGCAGAGGAAGCCACTGGGAGTTGTGTTTCATCTCCTCTCACACTGCTGTGGAGCAGACATGCAAATCCACTGTAATGAGCGCAGCGTGCATGTTTGGTGGTGGTGGTGGTGGTGGGGGGCAGGGGGGGGTTGGGATCAGGGATGCGCCCAGGAATTTAAAGTTGAGAAGGGAAAAGTGAAAGTCGGGATTGGGGGGAGAAACCAACCGACAGCACCGTGCCCGGAGAGCGGAGTAGTGGAGTGAACCTGGAGAGGTGTTGTGTCGGAGGCAGTGTAGGGAACGACAAGTCTTCCGTCTCAAATCAAACATTCATTAGCCCGCCGTGGCTTCTCTCTTTCCTCCGCTGCTAAAACACGCTCGAGGTGAAGATGCCGACAGTGTCAGGTTAATTAGTCTCATCTTTTTACACCAGAGCAAATGCGGTATGGAAAAACACAGTGTCATCATCACTGTTAGTTAACTATAATGAGGCTTTTGTGTTGTTTCTGTTAAAAGTTTTAGGATCCCAAAACACTAATTTTTGTTGATACTCATTGCATAGGTTCACATGTGCCCTCAGATGTTTTCAACTCACCACAGAGAAACATAAAAGTGTTAGTTAATGTGTTTGCCTTTCTTAACAGTGGGGCTGGGCAATAATTCAGTATTATTCATTGTCTTGCAATGTTATTGTCTCTGAATGAAATTCGGATATTGTCGTCTCGTGATACACAATTTTTATCGTCTAAAGAAAATATGTTACTTAAAATGGATGGCAGGGTGGCGCAGTGGTTAGAGCGGTTGCCTCTCAGCAAGAAAGTCCTGGGTTCGAGCCCCGGGGTAGTCCAACCTTGGGGGGGTCGTCCCAGGTCGTCCTCTGTGTGGAGTTTGCATGTTTTCCCCGTGTCTGCGTGGGTTTCCTCCGGGTGCTCCGGTTTCCTCCCACAGTCCAAAGACATGTAAGTCAGGTGAATCCACCGTACTAAATTGTCCCTAGGTATGTGGTGTGTGTGTGTGTGTGTGTGTGTGTGTGTGTGTGTGTGTGTGTGTGTGTGTGTGTGTGTGTGTGTGTGTGTGTGTATATGTGCGCGCGTGTGCATGTGTGCGTGCGCCCTATGATGGCCTGGCGACCTGTCCAGGGCGTCTCCCTGCCTGCCGCCCAGTGACTGCAGGGATAGGCTCCGGCGACCCTGCGAGCCGGATAAGTGGTTTGGATAATGGAATTTTACTTAGAATTTCTTACAAAATCAGGTTTGAAATATTTACAGATTATATTATTTGAAAATTAGTTTTGGCTTAATACTATACCTTATATCACCAAACAGTTCAACATGATAAACCTCAAGTTGGATTCTTAATCATGGTTTTGCATATATATAAGCAGATATCTTGTATGTATATACAGATGTTCACAAGTATGTTGGTACCCCTATACAGCTCATTGAAATAATGCTTCATTCCTCATGAAAAGTGATCAAATTAGAAGCTATTTTGCCATGTATACCTGCATGTTTTTGATATGTCATAGAAAGCAAAGCAGCTGTGAAAAGATGAATTATTGCTTGTTCTACAAAGATATTCTAAAATGGCCTGGACACATTTGTTGGTACCCCTTAGAAAAGATAATAAATAATTGGTTTATAGTGATATTTCAAACTAATTAGTTTCTTTAATTAGCGTCACATGTCTCCAATCTTGTAATCAGGCATTCAGCCTATTTAAATGGAGAAAAGTAGTCACTTTGCTGTTTGTGTGCGCCACACTGAACATGGACCAGAGAAAGCAAAGGAGAGAGTTGTCTGAGGTGATCAGGAAGAAAATAACAGACAAGCATGGTGAAGGTAAAGGCTACAAGACCATCTCCAAGCAGCTTGATGTTCCTCTGACAACAATTGCAAATATTAAGAGGTTTAAGGACCATGGAGCTGTAGTCAACCTCCCTGGGTGCGGCCGCAAGAGGAAAATTGACCCCAGATTGAAGAGAAGGATAGTGCGAATAGTAGAAAAAGAGCCAAGGATAATGGCCAAAGAGATAAAAGCTGAACTCCGAGGTGAAGGTACGTCAGTTTCTGATCGCGCCATCCTTTGCTTTTTGAGCCAAAGTGGGCTCCATGGAAGAAGACCCAGGAGGACTCCACTTTTGCAAGAAAAACATAATAAAGTCAGAATGGAATTTGCTAAAATGCATATTGACATGCCACAATCCTTCTGGGAGAATGTCCTTTGGACAGATGAGTCAAAACTGGAGCTTTTTGGAAAGTCAGATCAGCTCTTCGTTCACAGATGAAAATGAAGCTTTCAAAGAAAAGAACACCATACCTACAGTGAAACACGGAAGAGGCTCGGTTATGGTTTGTGGCTGCTTTGCCGTGTCTGGCACAGGTTGCCTTGAATCTGTGCAGGGCACAATGAAATCTTAAGACTATCAGGGCATTCTGGAGTGAAACATACTGCCTAGTGTCAGAAAGCTGTCTCAGTCACAGGTCATGGGTCCTCCAACCGGATAATGACCCAAAATGAACAACTAACACCACCGAAGAATGGATGAGAACAAAATGTTGGACTATTCTGAAGTGGCCCTCTATAAGTCCTGATCTGAATCCTATTGAACATCTATGGAAAGAGCTGAAACTTGCAGTCTGGAGAAGGCACCTATCAAAATTAAGACAAGTTTGCTCAGGAAAAGTGGACCCAAAATACCTGTTAACAGGTGCAGAGGTCTCATTGAGAGCTTCAGAAAATGTTTGATTTGCAGTGATTGTCTCTAAAGGTTGTGCAACAAAATATTGGGTTAAGGGGTCCCATCATTTGTTTTATTGCCAATATTATGTTGAATAAAAAATCAAAAGCAAAGTCTGATTGCTATGAAATATGGACGAAACAATGGTGGATGCAATTACTTTTGTTAGTGAAAGTTGTGCATTCTTCATTTTCGTAGAGTGGTACCAACAAATGAGCACGTCTGTGTGTGATTCTTAATATTCTGCTCCTCATTTGTTGAGCACTTTTATCTACACCATTGATGGTTTCCAGAAAGAAAAAAAACGCTATATGTATGTATATATATCTATAGATATATGCCAAAATATTAGAACCACTGACAGGTGAAGTTAATAACATTATCTCATTCCAATGGCACCTGACAGCGTGGAAGCAAGTGTTGCAGGCTATGAAATCCTTTGGCTTAGAGCTCAAAAAACAATGTTATAAAATATCTGTCATACTGCTAAACAGAATTTAACCCAATTAAGTGTGTGTGTGTGTGTGTGTGTGTGTATATAGATGTAGGAAAAAAAAACTTGTAATACATAACGGTACAAGCTTGTTTCATCCATCGTGCATTCATCAGCTGCCAGTGGTTTTACCCCCCTACATCTATACTGATCTTACGCTCCTCATTTGTTGAGCACTTTTATCAACACCATTGATGGTTTCCGAACCCCCCCCCCCGCTATCTCTATCTATCTATCGATCTATCTATATATCTATCTACACACACACACACACACTGAGTTGTGGAACTGAATTGTCCTTCTGGGATAAATAAAGTTGTGTGAATCTCTCTCTCTCTCTCTCTCTCTCTCTCTCTCTCTCTCTCTCTCTCTCTCTCTCTCTCTCTCTCTCTCTCTCTCTCTCTATATATATATACACACACACGCACACAGATCACTGACAGGTGAAGTTAATAACATTGATGATGTCTTTGCAACAGCACCTGTCAAGGGGTGGGATATAATAGGCAGCAAGTGTACCAGTCAGTTCTTGAATTTGATGTGTTGCAAGCGTAAAGATCTCAGCGGCTTTGACAAGGGCTAAATTGTGATGGCTGGGCTGGGTCAGAGCATCTCAAAAATAGCAGGTCTTGTGGGGTGCACCCGGTAGTCAGTACCTACCAAAAGTGGTCAAAGGAAGAACCGATTAACCGGCAACGGAGTCCTGGGCACTCAAGGCTCATTGATGCATGTGGGGAGCGAAGGCCAGCTTGTCTGGTCTGAGCCCACAGAAGTCCTGCTGTAGCTCAAATTGCTGCAAAAGTTAATGCTGGCTATTATCGACAGGTGTCGGAACACACAGTTCATCGCAGCTTGCTGTGTATTGGGTCAGAGGGCCCATGATGACCCCTGTCCACCGTTGAAAGCACCTACAATGGGCATCTGAGTGTCAGAACTGGATCATGGAGCAATAGAAGAAGGTGGCCTGGTCTGATGAATCATATTTTCTTTTACATTATGTGGATGGCTGGGTGTGTGTGCATCGTTTACCTGAGGAAGAGATGGCACCAGGATGCACTATGGGAAGAAGGTAAGCCAGTAGAGGCAGTGTCATGCTCTGGGCAATGTTCTGCTGGGAAACTTTGGGTGCTGGCATTCATGTGGAGGTTACTTTGTTGCAGAACGGGCGTTCCCTCACATGGCAATGGTATTCCGCTGATGGCAGTGGTCTCTTTCAGCAGGATAATGTGCCCTGCTACACTGCAAAAATTGTTCAGGAATGGTTTGAGGAACATGACAAAAGAGTTCAAGCTGCTGCTTTGAACTCCAAATTCCCCAGAGCTCAGTCTGATCGAGCATCTTTTGGATGTGCTGGAAAAACAAGTCCGATTCATGGAGCCCCCACCTCGCAGCTTAAAGGATCTGCTGCTAATATTTTGGTGCCAGATATCACAGAACACCTTCAGAGATCTTGTGGAGTCCATGCCTTGACGGGTCAGAGCTGTGGCATGAGGGGGACCTACACTATTAGTCAGGTGGTTTTAATGTTTTGGCTGATTGGTGTGTGTGTGTGTGTGTGTGTGTGTGTGTGTGTGTGTGTGTGTGTGTGTGTGTGTGAGTTAAAAAAAACAACAATACCATTCCCTATGGTTATCTAATAGTTTCCATATCACCCAGCACTACTTAATAGTATACAGACCTCAGACTTTGAATATCACTGCTAAAAATGTCCCGCTTGGAAAGTCAATTTGTGTAGCATAGAGTCTTAAATCCGGGGTTTAATTTGTACTGGATCCACCAGCCAGATCTGGATTCGGCATCTCCCACTTTGGGACCACCACCTTTCCTCGAGGACCTGGCATGTCTTTAACAAAACCAAAAAACAAAACAAACAAACACCTGTTTGTCAATCTGTAAATGCGGTCAATGAAAAACTATGCAAGAGTAGCATTATGAATTATTTATGAACAAAGCTCACAAAATTGAGTCAATTTTGTGATTCAGAATCATTAAAAGTAGCTTTTCTGCAGTAGCTACTTGGTAGCCAATTTTAGAAAGGAGGCAAGAAGAGGTGCACACATCAAGTCAATACCCACATGATATTTAGAATGTAGGCCTGTGGGTTAAAGCAGCATGCATGTGATCCCGTGAATGAATGCAATCACTCTTCTGGATTATATCTGGGCCACCCTCATTTTAAGCATTAGTTGATATGAAGATTTCCCCCTCAAAACTTCTAGAAGGTATTGATTTAATGCATGGCAATGTTTTGTGCCTAGTTGGTTTTACCAGTATGCCCAGTATTGTAGTGGATGTTACACCACTTTTAAAACCAATTTTGTCCAGTTGGGATACACTAGAGCAGAGTTTTGTATAAGGACCTCACACAGCATGCGGAATCGTAATCCACCGTATCCATGAAGTGATTTCATCATGGCCAATACTATAGCTGAGGTACTCTAGTATTTGACTCCAACATTGGAGCACATGATTTCTCAGTGCAATATTCTGGCTATTGTATATAGCCAGATCAGCCAAAACATTAAAACCACCTACCTAATATTGTGTAGGTCCCACTTGTGCCACCAAAACAGCTCAGATCCATCGAGGCATGGACTCCACAAGACCTCTGAAGGTGTCCTCTGGTATCAGGCACCAAGACGTTAGCAGCAGAGTCTTTAAGTCCTGTAAGTTGCTAGGTGGGGCCTCCATGGATCCGACTTGTTTTTACAGCACATCCTACAGATGAGCTGGCAACAACTTGAACTCTTTGTCGTGTTCCTCAAACCATTCCTGAAGAATTTTTGCAGTGTAGCAGGGTTCATTATCCTGCTGAAATAGGCCACTGCCATCAGGGAATATCGTTATCATGAAAGAATGTACCCGTTCTGCAATACTGTTGAGGTAGGTGGTATTTTCAAAGTAACCTCCACATGAATGCCAGAACCCAAGGTTTCCCAGCAGAACATTGCCCAGACCATCACCCTGCCTCTGCTGGCTTGCCTTCTTCCCATAGTGCATCCTGGTGCCATCTCTTCCCCAGGTAAACGATGCACACAAACCCAGCCATCCACATGATGTAAAAGAAAATGTCATTCATCAGACCAGGCAACCTTCTTCCATTGCTCCATTGTCCAGTTCTGACACTTGGATGCCCAATGTAGGTGCTTTTCAACAGTGGACAGGGGTCATCTTGGGCACTCTGACCCCATACACAGCAAGCTGTGATGAACTGTGCGTTCTGACACCTGTCAGCCGTAGACAGCATTAACTTTTAAAGCAATATGAGCTACAGTAGCTCTTCTGTGGGATCAGACTAGAGGGGCTAGCCTTCACTCCCAATGTGCATCAGTGAGCCTCAGGACCCTGTCACCGGTGAATTGGTTGTTCTTCCTTGGATCACTTTTGGTAGGTACTGACCACTGCATACCGGGACTACCGCACAAGACTTGCCGTTTTGGGGATGTTCTGACCCAGTCATCTAGACATCACAATTTGGCCCCTGTCAAAGTCGCTCAGATCCTTACACTTGCCCATGTTTCCTGTTTCCAACACATCAACTTCAAGAACTGACTTCACTTGCTGCCTAATATATCCCACTCCGTGACAGGTGCCATTGTAGCAAGATAATGTTATTAACTTCAACCTGTCTGTGGCTTTAATGTTTTGGCTGATTGGTGTGTGTGTGTGTGTGTATCATTGATATACATCATTGATATTCTGCTCCTTATTAGTCGAGCACTCGACACCATTGACGATTTTGGAAAAAAAACGCTATATATATATATATACACACACACACACACACACTTAATTGGGTTTAATTTTTGTAGCAGTTTGACAGATGTTTATTTTAATAATACATTGTTTACATTGTTTGTTTATTGTTTAGTACTGTTGAAATAAACAGGGAAATTAGCTATAGAGACCAAAAAAAAATTCTTTTTTTTAACCAGGCTGTAAACATGTTGGGCGGCACGGTGGTGCAGTGGTTAGCGAGGTTGCCTCTCAGCAAGAAAGTCCCAGGTTAGAACCCCGGGGTTGTCCAACCTTGGGGGTTGTCCTGTGTGGAGTTTGCATGTTCTTTCCGTGTTTGCATGGGTTTCCTCCGGGTGCTCCGGTTTTCCTCCCAAGGTCCAAAGACAATGTAGGTCAGGTGAATTGGCCATACTAAATTGTCCCTAGGTGTGAATGTGTGTGTCGGCCCTGTGATGGACTGGCGGCCTGTCCAGCGTGTCTCCCCGCCTGCCGCCCAATGACTGCTGGGATAGGCTCCAGCATCCCGCTACTCGAATTCAGACAAGCGGTTTGGATGATGGATGGATGTATACGTTGTTTATTGAGCTCTAAGCCAAAGGATTTCATAGCCTGCAACACTTGCTTCCATGCTGTCTTGTTGTGCTCATGGCAAAAAACATTGAACCTAAAAGTTGGGGAAAAAAATCAACCCAGCCCAAAAAGCATTATTTTATTAATTAAAAATCCTACCTCATTATGATTTTCCTTTCTTCCAGATAATTTGACCAGTGGCTTTTTAGTGTTTATCAGCCAAAGATCAGATCAACAGGACTCTAGTTGGTTAACAGAAACTGTTCTAGATAGGGGTGGGAATCTTTCAGAATCTCACGATTTGATTTGATTTGATTTGATTTCGATTCTTGGGGTCACGATTCAATTCAAATCGATTTTCGATTCAAAAGGATTCCCGGTTCAAAGTTGATTCTAGGTTTGGTACATAGGGGTGCTTATTTCAGGATCTACTCCAGTGCGCTGTGCGCCAAGAAAGGCGGTGTTTTAAATTATGGCATGAAAGCAGACTAAGGTGTGTATAAGATTATGTAGTTTTTATATTTGAAAAAGTTTTATCAATTGATTCCAATAATGTGAACACACAAAGGCAAACTTAAACTCAGTAAAAAAAAAAAGACACGATGGTATGTCATACTTTGGCTCAACTGTCTGGATCATAAATCTAAAGCCTTCGTTGTCGACTACACTGTAGGGACGCGGGTCTCGCGGGTCTTTTGAAACAAAACAGGCGATGGGTCTAGTTTTCTTTTGTTTTGTTTTTTTGTTTTTTTGCCGGTTCAGAATTGGCAGGGAGTTTGGTAAAGTGGTGCACTGTGCGTTGGTTGTTTGTTCATGTTGCAGGAGGTCGTTCCACTTCTTTCATCTCTGGGTGATGGCGTATGATGTGAGACCTAACATTTGTTGTCTTCCCGAAATACTTAACTTTCGTTTGGCAAATCTTGCATATTGAATGAGTCATGTCAAGCTCCTTCCCCGGGAGATTGGGCGCATTTTGATTTTACAAACGCTTGCCTTCAGTGATGATGGGACTGGCTGAATTTGTTGCTGCTCCATTTTTAGAAAGGCTACGAAGAGCTAACGTTAGCAGCGAATGACTAGCTACTGTCGTGTTTTCTGCAGGCCGGAACAGGTGCGCGGCAAGTCAACATTGCCAGCAGCGAGGAGGCTACTTAAGACTGAAAAACGTTTTTAAAAATCGATTTTTGAAATTTGGGAATCTATTCAGAGTCTTAGAAGATAAGAATCGCAATTCTTGAGTGAATCGACCCCCCCCCCATCCCTAGAAAGAAGGTCCTGGGTTCGAACCCCGGGGTTGTCCAACCTTGGGGGTCATCCCAGGTCGTCCTCTGTGTGGAGTTTGCATGTTCTTCCCGTGTCTGCGTGGGTTTCCTCCGGGTGCTCCGGGTTCCTCCCACAGTCCAAAGACATGTAGGTCAAGTGAATTGGCCGTACCAAATTGTCCCTAGGTGTGGATGTGGGTGTCGGCCCTGTGATGGACTGGCGGCCTGTCCAGCGTGTCTCCCCGCCTGCCGCCCAATGACTGCTGGGATAAGCTCCAGCATCCCGCGACTCGAATTGAGACAAGCGGTTTGGATAATGGATGAATACATTGTTTATTGAGCTCTAAGCCAAAGGATTTCATAGCCTGCAACACTTGCTCCCATGCTGTCTTGTTGTGCTCATGACAATAAAATCCTTGAACCTAAAAGTTGAAAACAAAAATCAACCCTAACCCAAAAGTCATTATTTTATTAAATAAAAATCCTACCTCATTATGATTATTTATTTTCTTCCGGACAATTTGAACACTATGCCCTGAAGAAGGCCCGAGCCGCTACGCGTGGGCATTTTTAGGTCCTTTTTGGATATGTCCAAGTTCCAATAAAGACATTTTAATTACACGGAGTGCCTTGGTCAGAGAGATTTGTTCTCTTTTTCTCATCTGAAACTACTAACCTTGGACCAAAGAGCACCCAACAAAAAAAAAAAAAAATATTACTTAACTACAGAGAGGACTGAGCATGCCACTGACTCCAAACACATGGACAATTTGACCAGTTGGCTTTTTAGTGTTTATCAGCCAATGGCCGGCTAACAGAAACTCTGGTCTAGACAGATCAGCAGCACTGGTATTAAGTTCTGGCCTGATGAGTTTTTTTTTCTCCTCACAATTGTACAATCAAATTGTTTATTACTCTGTGCGTTGTTTTGTTTTTTTTCCCCATTGAACATTACTGTGGAACCTTTGTATTTTGTTCACCCTGCACTTAACTTACTCTCTAGTCTGTTACGACACTGCCGAAGTGGCGAAGACAAGAGGGCAGTGATAATCACTTCAGATGCATACTGTACGGAAGCACATTGTTTTAGCCCACGCAGCCCCTGCCCAGACTTCCACCAGTTGGTGTTCTGGATCCTCCTAATTTACAAATTAAGCACAGCGTAAATGTCATTTTTCTTAATTTCTTAACGAATAAAACATTTTGCTTATGTGCTAAAATGTGTTCACATTTTTCCAATGCAAAATAGTGTTTCTCAAGAAGTAGTTTTTTCAAACCAAGTAAATTGAGTCAAGCCACACTGCGAAGTATGAATTCTAAATTCTCACCCTGTTGAGATTTCCCAAAATTTTTTGCATGTTTTAAGAAAACTACACATGTAAGAGTGTACAAGAGAATACAACTTTATGAAAGGGAGTGATGTCGATCTTTGTGTGTGTGTGTATATGAGGATGGGAGAGCATCAGGAATGTTTCATCCGCCGTCAGCACACTCGTCCACTAAGGCTGTGGATGGCAGATAAATCTGATTTGTTTTTCAAATGCAATCTGTTATTTGCAAGTGATTAGATCAGACTTGTGTGTCGAGGCAGCGGTATTCATTTACTGGCATATATTCATGGGTTGCTATAGCAACGACGCAAGCGTGCACACGCTGACTTGTGGCGCGTTTTCCAACAACTCTGGGTCCAGCAAGCTATCTGTATGGAGGGTGTGCTTATGTTCGCTGTTTTCACCATGGCAGTGTCTGGTCACAGTGCAGTACACAGGGCGCATGAGATAACATCAGCAGCTAAGGAGGATGCTACGTGCCACGTTGTTTCATGCTGCTGTCACCGCCGACGTCACTGTGCAGTGAGGTATGTGGATGAACAACCAATCTGATGACTGGTTGAGACGTGATTCAGAATTAAAAAATTTTTTTTTCTCACTGTAGGTGCCTTTGAATTTGACCTGCACTGAGGAATCATCCCCCCCACCCCCAGTGAAAACGGGCGTGTTATCGCTGTAATTGACCATGAGGAGCTGTTCTCCTGGCTCTCCTCCATGCTTGCTTGCTCATTGGTTGGATTTGTCACAGGCGTACTGTTGCACTTTTGCCTGGTGTCATTGTGAGTGAAATGGAGGGGCAGCATGCTTGTGATCCGATTTGAGCGGTCAGACTGAGGCGCATCTATAGAAATGTGATTTAAATCAGATTAAATCAGTTTTTTTTGGGGGGGGGGTTATAAACAGACTACAGAGAAGGAATCAGATTGAAATCAGATTTTCAAAAGAATCGGATTTTGGCTGTCAGTCTGAACATAGCCTAAGTGTGTCTCAAACCCTATTAGTCTGCAAATGTGCATCCAATAGCTCCAAAAAATTGGTTTGATTCACTCAAAGAATTGAGTCTTCAATCAATGTCTGGAATGGCCTCAGCTCCCATCCAATAATGTAAAGAACTCAAGACTTTTGATGAGCTCTGCACATCAATTAGAGGTTAACAGCCACTTCAGATCAGCTGAGCATTGCAATACGTCATGAGGTCTTTAGCCCTCTAGAGCCTCATCGGGGGGTAGGGCAGGTTAATATCTGTGGGATAGCTGAGTACTTGATGGTGTTCGCCTCAGAACAAATAATGCAATGGAGGTATTCAGTAAAAAAAAAAAATCTGTGCTGCTAATCAGTATGTCATCATATTTAATGTAACTGACTATTACCATCCTCATGTAAAAGCCATTCACAAGATGTGTCTGAATGGTTGACCTGTCATTCCCAATGTTATGCCGGAGAGCAGAATAAAATGTCAAAGCACTTCTACGCGGCTCTCTCACCCTTATCATCCTTCTTAAAAGGAGCGTTCTCCTGTGGACGCAACGCAGACTAGTTTCTCATCAGTAGTATCTTTTTCAGCCCCTGCCTTGTCTCTGACAAAACTCTCACGTTACTGCCTGACTGCCACTTCACACAGGAGGGAGTTCCTTTCTGTCTGACGAGCAGCACTACCGCAGGGAGTGCTGAGTGATGATGTCACCGGAGAACCTCGAGGTGTCTGGACTGTGTAGCCGCTGTGGCCTTCTCTCGCCACTGACTGGCTGATGGGGCTGACTGTTAGCTCGGCCTTGGTGTCTGTGGCTACCCCAGTAGAAAGTCCAATTTAGGGCCATACATTTTGTTGGCCCAAGCTGGGCAGGAAAAATCAACATTGGTTGAGCGGCTCATATTTCCAGATTATCAGATCATTAGCCAGGCTTCTCGTTGCCTTGCTGTCACTGTATCGCTTGTTTTGCTTTCGTCGGCTGATGGTTTTTGGGTTTTTTTTCCTCTTTCTTTTTCTGTCACAAGATAACGAGGAAATCCCTTGAGAAATGTATGGATATCCCATCTTCTGAGGCTCTGTGCAAAGTATCTCTGTTTTTGAATTGCCAGCAGATATGACTGAAAATATCCATCAAATGAATTTTCCAGTCATAAGGGATTCCTGTAGCGGGTCTTTATCTGTTAAATCCAGGTTTAAGTCACGTGCTTGGTGTTGTTATTTCAAATCCCCTGGTTTTGTGATGACCTGTCCCGGCTTTTCTAAAGCAATAACCTGATGATCATGATGAATCCCTTTTTTGGAGGCATTTAAACAGTAGAGTCTAAATCAACAGTGTCTGGTTGTAGCTCCCCGCCCCTCCTCCCCCATCTGAATTCCACACCCAGATAAATAGCAACATTGTCTCCAGGAAACGAAATTAACTAAAATGACCTGGAACGGAGCTGAAGGGTTGATGAGACTCTATATAGAGGATGAAATCTATCCATCCCCCACAATAACAAATCACAGCCCTGTTGCACACAGCCATAGACAACCAGCACCATTTTCATGCTGCACTCTGCTCGTCGCTCCTTAATCAGCCATAGAAGAAAAAAGAGCTCCCCCCCCAAATTAGCATGGGATTCTTCCAGAAGGCAAAGGGATTTATGACTCAGTGACGCAAGACAACCTTGGTTGAATTCCACAGCTGATTGCAATGCTTCTGTGCAGTGCTTCACCATGTAATGCTGGTTAAGAATGTGAAACATAGAGCCAAGTACATGATTTTTGTCAACCCGTCCTGTGTTTGTATGTGCATAACTTGTGCTTATTCAGCTGCATACGTGCACGTGGGGTCTGGGGAGACCTATTTTTAATCAGTGTGACCCAGTGATTTATCATGTTGGAGGGTTTACTGTATGTACGACCCTCTTATCCTTTACAGATCAGCCCAGTGACATGGGCACAGTAGACCTCTTTTTCCCAGCCAGCCACGTTGTCTTAGTAGAAACTGAGGCTAAGCTGGAGCGGCAACAAAAGATGTAACTATTGACCTGTGTCTTAATCCTCTAATCTCCGCTGTGGTGTTGTGAAACCACAAATGCAGAATGCATTATTGTACAGGGGGAAAGGGCATGGTTTTATGACGGCTGGCCGCTCCTTTACAATGTGCCATGAAATCCCTGGCCATGGGCTGCTGCGATTGCCTATGAAGCTTGTGTGTTCACCAGACTTGTATTAAGCCTCATCGCTGTCTCTCTCCTGTTGGTCAAGTGTTGAATGTTGTTCAAGAGTGTGTGCGTATGTGTGTACGCACAACATGTCCTTAGTGACTGCCGGGCTGTGTTATCCCATACAGATGTACAGTTGGGGTCCCAGAAGTGTTTTAAAGAACCTGTGTGGTGCAGTAAATCAGCAGAATGGGTCACTGGGAGTCAGAGAGCGGCCTTTCAACTGCTTAATGATGTAGCTGCATTGTGCTCAGGCAGTAAACTCTTTAATATGCTGTTAATTATTTCTGAGGGATTGGATATTGATTAAAAAGCAAAACGGTTTTAATTATAACTCAAGCGCTGGTGCCATCCCAAGTGAAGACAATTTTAGGCTTTACGTGAGAGGAACGTCTATCAAGTCCAATGAACCTCTGTCTCCTTCAAATCCCCAATAGATTTTTTTCCCCCGCTGGTGGGGTTAGAAAGTGAATGTTTGGCATGAGCCCAACATGTGCTACTGCTCCTACACCATAACACCTCTTCACAGCACCAGCCTCAAAGTTGACGATGCTTATCCATCTTCTGTATTTGAAATTCACAACCTGATCCCTGCTCTGTGCAGCAATTTCAGAATATGCATTGCCCACCCAGGCAATTCCTTCAACTAATGCCTGGGTAACTTGAGCTTGTTTTCTTTTCAACTTTCCGAATCCCTACCAGTGCCCTGTTGTGTTTTGGTAAAGTGCATAATGGGGATATGGTGCAATTTCTATGTACCTGTAGTAATCCAGTATTATCTCTTTAACTTACATTAAGAGGGAAGTATTGGTTATTTGCTAGGTTTAAACAAATTGCACAACTTGAATATGGTCGTGACTCAAAGCCCAGGCTACATCTTTTTCTCCAGTTCTAAAAACCGGAATTGTATTGCTGTGAATACCAATGTATTCTGGCTCCCGAATTATGGTAGTTTGCTGTAGGCTGTGGCTCATGGCTGCTGTGCAAGGGGATGAATGGCGTGTTGCTCCCGAAGAAGGGGCAAACCCTAGTTTACCTTGTTTCTCTGCCTCCAAGGCTGGCTCAGACTTCAGGCTGAACTGTGGCCTTGGACAAAATCCGGGGAACACTGATGAGGATAGGCACTAAAGGCTGCCACCAGAGCGCTTGCTCTGACTGTGCCTTAAGTGGTCTATTTGTGATTCAGCAGAAGCATCTCGCAGGCTGCCAGGCTGGCATGGAGTGAAGCTCCCAGGGGGTGAGTGTGTTAATGCGTGCCCCCAGGCCCAGAGACCAGGGTAATTGGGTTCGCATGGTCGGTGTCAGGGCACCCCTGTCGCCCCTAACAAAAAAGCCACCTCCCAGCCAAGCTCTTGGGGACAGAGGGACAAACCCCTCCTGATCACTGCTCTGATTCACTGGAAAGGCTTACTGAATTACTGGAATGTTGTATTTGGTTTTTGTGAGGGCCTGCGGATTGCACAATGAACTGAGGACCTTGCACATGTGTGTGCTGCTCTCATCAACCCAGACTGCTGAAAGTATCTCTCTAATATCCCCAAATGGCATAATTACTGCCATGTCCATTCAAATTCCTCCTACGGTTTGACTGTGTCTGCATTCAGGGGTCACAAAGCCTGTTGTTTGCTCCATGGCCTCTTGACACAGCCTGAAGCGGCTCATTTGGTCTGCAACCAACTCCCAACTGGGAGACTACTGTGAGCCTCTGTCCCTTTGCCCGTTTCTCTTATTCTCCGTCTTTCTGTTTGCCGGCCTGTTTGCAACAGTTAGACGCCGTCCTATTCCGCTTAGGCCCTTTTCTACTAAAGGGCTTTTTGAATGCCATGAGTGTCGGAAGGCCTTCCTCTGTCTGACACGGGCTAATTAGACCAAAGGTGTCCCTCTCCTGCCTTTTTATATTCGAAGTTCAGTGGGTTTAACAGAACCAAGTGTTTTGCTTCAGCTTGTTGACAACTCTCTCCTCTGCGTTTAACTGCCCAAAGCCACAGTTGCTCTCACTATTGATTGGCAGAATAATTATGGACTTGATTTGTTCAACCACAGGCGAAGTGGGATTGAGGGAGTCGGGGAAACTGAGAGAGCGTGTAGACCATTTTTCTTTTTTGAGAGCAGGGTGGAGAGGTCTGCCTGCCTGCCTGCCTGCATCTTAAAAAAAAAAAAAAAAAAAAACCCCTGTGTAACACAACGTAACCTGCTACTACCGCCGCCACATCGACGCACCGTAGAGCACACACATTCAGACACACACTTTGAGCAGTGAGGAGGCCCTGCTCGGCACCCAGCTTTGCTGTAGGCTGCAGTAAGCTGAACAATGTGCTCAGCTGCCTAAGCAGTGAAGTGATAATTGACACATCCTAAAAATGCAAGTAAGGACTGGGTTATTAATGCTCTCTTCCTGGGGGTGGTTTCAGCGGAACCATTAAGCCTTTAATTGAGAAGGAAGACTGACATTAAAAGCCGTTGCCTTGGCATTGCCCTTACCTACATTTTGTTTTTTAATGAAGATGAGGCTTAGGGTCGCTCGCTGTATGATTACAGCGCTCACGTGCAATCGCGGCACCCAGCCGCGTTGCTATTTTAGTTTCTAAGGTCTCGAAAATAACTCCGTAAGCCCTGCACCCCTAGGGCTGGAAAAAATGAAGACTCTCCCTCTCACCGAAGAGCAGGTGAAGTGGAGTTCCCACCCATAACCACCGCCCCCCACACACACACACACACACACGCATGCACAACAATTGCTAGGAAAACAAGGGCTTCTCCCGTATTGAAAATAAGCCGTTGATATGGAGGGTAAGGCCAGGGTTTCGGTTGAGAGTAAAGATGCCAAAGGCTTGTTACCAGGTTACATCACTGTTGTTGTTGTGACTTTGTGTGCCAGATCTTCAGACGTAGCAGAGGGAGCTCGCCTAGTGAATCCTCTCTCTTTGCCAAGTTACCATCACGCAACAGGAAGTTTCCTCTCGTAGAAAGCTTTTTTTCTTTCTCCTCCTCCTGTCTTGCTCACTATGCACGCATGCACACATACGCTTGCGCACACACCCAACTCTGGGCAGTAGTTAACCATCAGCGGTGTAAATATTTATTGGTTAGCTGTTTGAATCCTAGTGACATTGTTTTGAATATAATATTCATCACGACCGGAGCCCGAGGTACAGTCAGTCATTTGCTGCAACCCCATCGCGGATCTTAATTGTCTTGTCTGTGTCGCCGGGCGGACATATGCTCCTGGAGTGTTAACCATTACAAATGCATGGCTGCTGTAAAGGGGGATTAATTGCGGAAATTACAGTTAAGTGCAGGAGAAAACTGGTCTGGTACCTATCAGCAATCTTGTCCCTGAAAAACGGGAGGGAGAATAAAGAGCGGAATAGCCGAACTCTTCCCCAGAGAGGATATGACGGCAGATTTCGGTAGGAAGTTGACGAGGCACTACAGAGGTAAAATTAAACCCGCCTGTATGGGAAGCCTGTCTTTTGTAGTCAGGAGCCGGGAAATGAGATGTTTACTTTTTAAACCTTCCAACTTGCGGGTTTAGATTTAAAGGCAACAAGGTGGTTATCTTGGTAAAAGATCATGAAATGTTTTTTAACAAAGTACATGCGACTTATTGTCCCATAGTTACATCTAACAACCATTTTGATTATATTTCTAATTCCAAGGGCAGAGAAATACGTAGACTAAATTATTAATGTGTAGACATTATTAAGCAAAATTAATGCATAAATTAGGGCTGTCAGTCGATTGAAATGTTCAGTTTAGATTGAGTTTGGGAAATGGGCTGTGATTAATCATGAATAATCACAAATCAGAATTATATTCACATTTATTGCTACTGCTACTACTCCTTTCGGCTGCTTCCGTTAGGGGTCGCCACAGCGGATCATCCGTTTCCATTTCTTCCTGTCCTCTCCATCTTCCTCTTGTCACACCAGCCACCTGCATGTCCTCCCTCACCACATCCATAAACATCCTCTTTGACCTTCCTCTTTTCCTCTTCCCTGGCAGCTCCATATTCAGCATCCTTCTCCCAATATACCCAGCATCTCTCCTCCACACATGTCCAAGCCATCTCAAGCTTGCCTCTCTTGCTTTGTCTCCAAACCGTCCAACCTGAGCTGTCCCTCTAATATACTCCTTCCTAATCCTATCCTTCATCGTCACTCCCAATGAAAATCTTAGCATCTTCAGCTCTGCCACCTCCAGCTCTGTCTCCTATCTTTTTGTCAGTGCCACTGTCTTGCTACTCTTGGTAAAAGACCAAATATATCTGTGGTGATGTGGTAATCAAGGAAAATAAAAAGGCTGGAGGAATCATCGAAATAGAGTATTGATTAACCTCATCTCAGCTTTTTTTGGACTTGTGAATGTAAACAGAGGGGTTACAGTAAAGTAAAACCTCACCAATGTGACCATGGTGATCCATTTTGCTTGTTGTTTGTCAGTTTAGTTGATTAAGGTTTTGGTTCAGCTGCACTCAGCAAGTGTATTTTGATGAACACTGCCTGCTCTTGTATCAGCGCTAACACCGGCGTGTTAACACCGGGCATGCTAACACCGGCATTCTTGGCACCCAGATACTTCAGACTTGTGCGCCAGTGGAAAGACATTTCAGCACTGTAATTATGTACATACGATTTTTGTTTTATGCAAAGTTCCATTAGGAAGCTTTTATTCCGAAATGTACAGTCTATCGCACTAGTGGCCATCTTGTGAACTGTCGGAATGCCTGAGCGGTGCTTCTGGAAATTAATTTCCCCCCACGCGCTAAGGTTTTCAACTCAATTGCATGCATTTAAAGCGTTAATTTTGACAGCCCTAGTAAAAGTATTAATTTTGTAATGGTTGAAATGCAAAAGAGGACATGTTTTTATAATGTAACTTTCTCCTTTCCATCTCAGTATTTTCCCCAAACGCAGTGGCATTGACGTGCTCTGCTGCGTTGTTGAATTGAGCGATCCCTGGTTGTTAGTCAGCCTGTTGCCTCATTCAGGATACTTTAATAATAGAAAGCTTGGAGCATGTATAATGACTGTGCTGTCAGTATGATTGAGCCACTTCAGACTTACTAGCTTAAAAAAATAAAAAGAAGAAAACAAGCAATCGCTTATTTGCTGTCAGGGCCCTGTTGGCAATGAAAATGTTGATAAGCCTTGTCAAGAACTTGGCAAATTAAGATGTTTCAAAAAAATGCTTTCAATTTTTCATTCAGAACTAAATCTGCCATTAATCCCCAAGGGATAAAGAAACTTGAGTGTTGAATAGAGAATGAATTTGACCATCCGTTTCTTCCCCTTGGCTCTTGAAAATACGCCTCGGTGCATAATTCGCAAAACAAATTAAAGTTGGGGGGGGGGGGGACCCTGTCTTCCATAGGCGACGACAGTGACAGACCTCCAACCCTCCACCCCAAGCCAGCGAGGATCAAAGTACTTCCATGTGTGTGAGTGGGGTGGTAGCTTCCTCTTGGGCTCGTAAGCATAATAGCCTGTACTCGCTGACCCCCTTGTATACAGCTCCTGTTGCCTCTGCCGCTCTCCACCAGGCCTGGTGCCAGTGCCCCCCCCTTCCATCCTTCCACATCCCATCTCCTCCTACTCTGTGCCCTCCCCTCCCCCTCAATGCAATTCTAATCTTCCAACCACCCCCACCCCAGACCCAGTCTTAAACACACAGACAGTCATCCCTGACACAGCAGCAGGCTAGGGCCTGTCTCCTCTCCGACTGTCCCAAAGCCTGGTAGAGTAATAAAGGGGGATGGGGGGCGTGGGGGTGTTAGACTCTCTGTTCTGTGCTGGGTTTCATCATCCCTGCCACAGCCCAAGGTTCTCTAATTAAGACACTGACTTGGCCCTGCAGATTATGAAGCATCTGGGTCATTAGTTTGGAGGTCAAATGGCATTCGTCTCTGTGTTGAGGGTGGACCACCTGTCATCAGCTCTCGCTTTTGTCGGCTCGCCCCTTACGGTTACCCAAAGGTTCTGCCTGCCTTCCTCCATCCCTTCCCCCAGTTTTACCTAAAGATTGGTGTCATTGAAAAGGATTCAGTGCAGATGCAGAATTCGATTTCTAAAATCAGATGCCAATTTCAAATATATATATATATATATATATATATATATATATATATATATATATATATGTTTGTGTGTGTGTGTGTGTGTGTATTTTTGTTTTTATTTTGCATGCATCTTCCCCCCTTCTCCCTTTTTCTCCTCAGTTGAATTTTTGCCAATTACCCCACTCTTCCAAGCCGTCCCGGTCGCTGCCCCATCCCCTCTGCCGATCAGGAGAGGGCTACAGACTACCACATGCCTCTTCCGATACATGTGGAGTCGCCAGCCACTTCTTTTCACCTGACAGTGAGGAGTTTTAGCAGGGGGACATAGTGCATGGGAGGATCACGCTAATCCCCCCCAGTTCCCCCTCCCCCCTGAACAGGCGCCCCGACCGACCACAGGAGGCGCTAGTGCAGCGACCAGGACACATACTCGCATCCTGCTCCCCCATCTGCAGACACAGCCAATTGTGTCTGTAGGGACGCCCGAACCAAGCCGGAGGTAACACGGGGATTCGAACTGGCGATCCCCGTGTTGGTAGGCAACGGAATAGACTGGTACACTACCCGGACGCCCTTTGCATGCATCTTTTACACATACTGTATACTTTTCTCAACAAAGTCCAACAATGAGCAATCAGTTTTGGAAATATCCACATGGAAGAAAAAAAAATGAATGTTCCATTATGAAAGTCCAAAGCTTATCAAAGCCTGAATTGCCAAAAAGGTTTTTAAAGCTGATGTGCTTTAGTCCCAATCCTTTGTTCCTTCTGTTAAGAGCATGTATGTGAAAGTGAGTGAGCCTTTTGCCTCAAAAAGGCATGCAAATCAGTCTCTCATTTTGTCTTGTCATGCGCATGTCAACATCCTCGATAATTCTGCGCAAGCCTCATGAAGCAGGATTAGACTCGGACAAACTCGCATTTTTGTATTTTCATCAAGCTTCTTAAACAGTCTAGACAGTTTGTCCACTTTAAAAATAGTACAACTGCTTTTAATTAACGGTTTATGACTCACCTTGTTTTCAGGTACAAGGTGGAGGTGTCTTCTTCGCGATGTTTTTTTTCTCTCTGGCATCAGGAGGTATCCTCCATCATTAGCCTGACACATCTGTCAGTGGTTAGTCAGCAAATCAGTCACCAGCCTGTGCTTGTCGGAGACGTGAGCTGAAAGCGCACCTATCAGCTTGAGACTAGAGGACGGGAGAGATTGTTTGGACCTGCTGGTCTTTATATCAAGTCCACCAAGTCAGAAACAAAACACAGAAGGAATGGAAAGAAACGTGATATAGAGAAATTGTTCACCGTTTTTTTTCTAAATCTAAAAGATGCATGTAGCATACATGAACAAGGAAGAAGCCTTGTCAGTACCACAGGCATTTGGTAACATATATATGGCTCTTCCTCGGAAATTTCTTTTTGAAGGATTTTTCACCACACCTGATGTAAGAAAAGATATATATCCAGAGGAGAAATGAAACCCAACATCGGTTTTGTAACCCTCATACTTTTATTTGAGATTTATGAGATATGCTGTAACCGTCTGACTCTGCCTTAAGTTTACCGACTGCCTGCGCTGATTCTGTTGAGTCCATATCGCAACTTTCTAGCGCCTGCTGTGAGAGATCAGTTAAAGTAGACAGCCACAGTCTGCTGCTGATGGTGAGCCATCAGTGTCGCAGGACCAATTTATGAATTAAGTTAAATTAAAAGGCATTTTGGCTGCAACTCGTATTTTTTGAGTTGTGAAAAAAAATTTGTGGAAAAAAATGCAGTTTTGTATGATTATGATGCATATATTTTTCTAGCATGCTGATACTTGTCCACATATACACAAGCACTTGATCCTAACATGATATTGGGATATTAATGTATATGATATTATTTAATGGAATATAATAAAACTAAGCAGCATTAGGCCAAAAGCTGGCTAATTGAATTGATCAAAAGATCAATTATTTTGTAGTGAAATAATACCTTCTTTTTTTTGTGTGGCTTTTTTTCCCTCTTTACTTGGCCAATCACCCTATTTTCCGAGCTGTTCCGGTCACTGCTCCACCCCCTCTGCCGATCCGGGGAGGGCTCCAGACTACCACATGCCTCCTCCGATACATGTGGAGTCGCCAGCCGCTTCTTTTCTCCTGACAGTGAAGAGTTTTGCCAGGGGGACGTAGCGCGTAGGAGGATCAGGCGCCCCGACCGACCAGAGGAGGTGTTAATGCAGTGACCAGGACACATACCCACATCCGGCTTCCCACCTGCAGACACGGCCAATTGTGTCTGTAGGGATGCCCGACCAAGCCGGAGGTAACACGGGGATTCGAACCGGCGATCCCCGTGTTGATAAGCAACGGAATGGACAGCTACACTACCCAGACGCCCAGTGAAATAATACATAAAGAATAATTATTTTCTACAGGAGGCATTTCAAATTCTCAAACTTTGTTGAAACTGCGTTAAACCCAAGTCTCTCTCACTTGCGCGCACACTCACTCACACACACACACACTTGTGCATGTTTGCTACTGAAGAGTTTAAAACCTTTCGAAGATTCCGTTCATTTTTCTTTTTTTCTTATATTTCTTTTTTTCCTTTTAGACATATTGCAGTGTCATTCCTGTAGCGGGGGCATGTTTTGCACAGAGACCCGTGTTCACCTATGCCTGTAACTTTAGGCCTCTCTCCTCTGCGGCTCTATTTTAAGACAGTGGGGGCAGTGTGCCCAGAGAGGGAGAGCGTGAGACACGCACGCAGTGCTGAGGACAGGACAGTTAGCAAGACGACACTGGCCAGCTTGTTTACGGCAGAGGCTCCATGGAGGGGAGGAGGCATACAGACAGACAGACAGACAGACAGGCTGGCAGGCAGTCAAGGAGGGACGAGGGGGGGGGGGCGGGTTTACTATTCTCAAGAGAGCTGGAATTCCTCCTGAGCCATTCCCCCATTTGGCTGGCAGTTGTGAAAACAATTCCCTTGCATTTACTCTCTCTCTCTCTCTTTGCGAATGGAGTTCCTGCTATGAGTCAGCTCTGTGAGCAGCAAGTGGGGGAGAAACTGGTGGGTTACTGCTCTCCCACACAGGGAGGAGGGCTGTAGAGAGACACTTAGTTTCTGGTGTCGGGGGGCACAGAGCCATTGTCTCATCTTGTTAAGCATTCTTCATGGGCGGGTACTCCGTTATGCTACTGATACACATTTTATTTTGTTCATATATAAGCCTCAGGATGTAGACTACCTCTACCAAATAGTGCTGTACTGACAAACTGACCAACCTCCTCTCTCTCCTCATCTCAGGATTGATCTAGAGAAGACTGCTAAGCCGATGTCCTGAGCTGAAGGAGCTGACTTCGTCTTCTGCTGGTTCCTTGTCTAAGCTTGTTACCTCAGTCCTAGCGTGCTCTCCACCAGTCATCAACTACCACCACCACCAACAACCAAAGCCCACAACAACCACCTTCTGCCCCACCCCCCTCCTGCCCCAGCCTGCCGTCGTCATGACGTCGGAGCTGGAGAGTAGCCTGACTTCCATGGATTGGCTGCCTCAGCTGACCATGCAGGCGGCCATCCGCAAGGCGGATGCCCAGAATGCTCACGGACCAGGGATGGGCAAGAAGAGCACCCTACTGGACCCGAACACTACGCTGGACCAGGAGGAGGTGCAGCAGCACAAGGATGGCAAACCACCCTACAGCTACGCCAGCCTCATCACCTTCGCCATCAACAGCTCGTCAAAGAAGAAGATGACCCTGAGCGAGATCTACCAGTGGATCTGTGACAACTTCCCCTACTACAGGGAGGCGGGCAGTGGCTGGAAGGTGAGAGAGGAGGACAGCTCTAGAAGGGCTATTATTCTCAAGAATTTGTCTTATGAATAAAAATAGGCCTGTAATGCCAACCCCTGGTAAATAGAGTTTGTAAAGATGGCATCCCAGTGCAGTTTATTCTAAATTAGGCTTATACTTGGGCAGTGTTTTTAACAGATGCTGATTTTCTATGTCAAAATATTAACATAATTCTCAGTGTGTTGCATTTTCTGCATTGGTCAGTTAGGGTTGGTCTGTTCATGTTAAATGGAAGTTCCTCTCAAATCTTGTGTTGAGGATAAAGTTGTCAGTGTTTGCAGAGTGGTTGAAATTAATAATTCTTGATTTTTATTTATTTATTGTGAGGCATTGTGTTAAACAAAGCCAGATGCTAAATAGCATACCAATAATATTGGTAATCATCATTGTCACTTCCTGAAAGCTTAGAGGGAAGCTATTACTGTGCCAAATCACACTAAGTGCCTTCTCACAATGAAAAATGGTGCAGCCCTGAGAGGATGGTGTGGAGTGCAAAACCCTGAATTAATATTCAGAGAAGTGTCCCCGATCTGTGTGAACACAAACTAAATAGCTCATTCATGGGTGGTATTATCACTTCAGATGCCTTGATAGGAGAAGGCCATTATGTTGGAGGAGAGAACCAGTGCTGTGTCATCATTTCAAGGAGCCCATGATATACCCAGTTGAAGCGTTGCTGATTGCCTTTTAAAGGGCTCAGATGGAAATTGATATTAGAATGAGTTTTCCAATCAGTTGACTTTTATTGGGAATAGAATCTTAGGCACTGCTTTATTGCAGTCAGGCAAGATGTATGCAACCCATTTCCTGGGGTGATGCAATCTGGCATGTGTAAAGGTTGTACAGAGCTGTGTTTTGTGTGCTCTCGTGATTGTATGCGTGTGTGTGTGTGTGTGTGTGTGTGTGTGTTGGTTGGAAGGTGAAGGAAAGATGAGCTAGCACTCTATCATCACAAATGGTTTGATTTTTGTTTCTGCACAGGACCTTCTCAAAGGATATGCATTATTCTCTTTCTTTTTTTTCCAAAATCCGTTTCCTCTTTTTACCTTTATTTCTTAGACAGACATAACTGAGTCCACATGCTGTCAGTCCATATGTCTTCATGCAGTGTGTGTGGGCAGCTCCAGCCTAACAAGCGTTGGCCTTATAAAAGTGTTTTGTATGCCGTGTACCCAGTCTTTGAATTCAGCTGTGCTCAGAAGAGGGGCAATTTCAACAGATATTTGTGTAAGGTTGCCGCACAATCTTCCATCTAAATTAACAGCACTGGACAGAGCTTGAATTTAGCTGCATGTAGACTGTTCACACTTCTTTTTGCAAAGTGTTCACTTTGTACTACTGGGTTTGTGTTCATGTTTGTTATCTTTTGTGGGGCTGAGAGTTCGGCTGCTACTCAGTCCTGCTACTCAAAAGTGCATCAAAATGGGTTGAGGGACACTCGGTGTATTTACCAGTTGTATCTTTTTCCTACTGAATCACAGGACCAAGTGGTACAGTCGATGTACACATTCAACAGCTAGTTGATTAATTAATCTGGTAAAGGCATGCACACATTAACCAACTTTGTGCTCTAACGATAGCAGAATGGAAAAAAAAACACATCACATTAACCTGAATGCTACAGAAGACAGGAAATGCTGAAAAGGCAATATGAAGACCTGCACACCAGCTCCAGACTGCCTCTGTTTTTTTTCTTTTTCAAACTCAATTCTCAGTAATGTGGGGTTTTCCCTGTAGTAGGCTAACATCAAAGCTGCCTATCTAATTTGCATAATTATGTATGATCTTCAGTGTCGGTCAGAGGTACGGGTGATACAGGCAGTCACCTAAGGCTGCAGCTGGCTAGATGTTTTATTATTTTACTATCCTATATTTTACACAGTGGCCTACTTCATAAACTCCCTCTACACAGTAGAGCACGTAGGGACAGCATGGGGGTGGTGCATGATGCTGCGTACAGTTAGATATTAAATGACAAATATGCAGGCAAGTAAACTAACCTAATCAAGCCCACGACTCCAGTTAAACCATATATGGAATTTAATCCCAATAAACAATTAAAAGTTCCAAGATTGTCAGAGAGAGACAGCCCAACTTGTTTAAGAAGAAGTGCTCCGAGCCAGCAAATGGAAAATGTCGAAAAAGAACAAAGAAACTGTAGCGACATTGGAAAAATGCTAACTAGTAGGGAGTTCAGTGTTGATGCTACGTGTCGGCCTGCCATGTGTTGTTCACTTTGACTTACAGCAGTTTCATAATGGGTCCAGCACAATTTCTGCATTTAAGAAAAATACAGCTTGTACTCCTAATTCAGCTAAGTTATTACCTCCAATTTGGTCCAGGGTGCCATGATGGTCAGCATGCTCCAGAGTTGCAGGAAAAATTAAACGGGGTAGCCTATAATCGTATAGCCTATACAAGATTGCAAGTTTTGAACCGGAGTGATAAGATTAGGGTTTGTGTTTTAGGATTAGGGAATAGTTGCAATCACAGCATTCATTGTAAGATGGCGGCAGATGTACCTTGATAGGGAGGAACACTGGTTTGAATGGGGAGTCAAAGAGACCGTCTATGTGAAGAGAAAACAACCATCCCTGAACCAAGGGTGCGGGTGGCTAAGAGTACATCTGTCGCCATCTTACAATGCTATGATAACTGCTATTCCCCAATACACAAGGCCATTGTAACTCTAGTTAATAGTAACATCAATTTGCATATGAAGCCGATCGTTGTTTTTGGTTGTTATGCAACTTCACTGTATATACGGGTGGGGATACCTGCAGTCAGCTGAAACCGACGAAGTCACATAGATGAGTGATGAAATGTTTATCCCACTATACGTTGTGTCCAGACGAACTGATCCAACTTTCTGGGAAGGTTAAGGTTACGTAATGCGGGTACAGGTAGTAGTAGTTTACAGTAGTTTTGATGCTTGTTTTGATGTTAATAAAACCTAGTGAGAATTCTGCAGTTATTTTCATGTGATTATTGTAATATAGGGTGGTAGTTTTAAGCTATTGCTGATGCATCTATGTTACCATGTGGGATATTTTATTGATTTGGGCAGGCGATTGCATCATTGAGGGATGTCTCCTAGGGTGCCAGAGTTGCCAAGACCACCTCTGATTATCCTAATTCATATGTATTTCATAACTTAATATTACATAAGAACTTCAAATATGTTTTAGTTTTCAGTAGTGGCTTTTACTCTCCTACTGTCTTTGACAGTTTTCTTACAGCCTTATGTATAGCTCTTGTTGTCTGAGGGGATATAGCGTTTGGTCCCGTGTGTGTGTGTGTGGGGGGGGGGGCTAATCTCACAAACTACTGGACCTATCAGGCTAAAAATAATTTTTTTTGGGGGGGTGGATTTTTTCCCCCTTTTTCTCCCCTGTTGTATCCAGCAATTACCCCACTCTTCCGAGCTGGCCCGGTCGCTGCTCCACCCCCTCTGCCAATCCGAGGAGGGCTGCAGACTACCACATGCCTCCTCCGATACATGTGGAGTCACCAGCCGCTTCTTTTCACCTGACAGTGAGGAGTTTGGACATAGCGTGTGGGAGGATCACGCCATTCCTCCCCCCCCCAGACAGGCGCCCTGACTGACCAGAGGAGGCACTAGTGCAGCCACCAGACATATATCCACATCCAGCTTCCCACCCACAGACGCGACCAATTGTGTCTGTAGGGACGCCCGACCGAGCCGGAGGAAACACGGGGATTCGATCTGGCAATCTACGTGTACAGCCCATTCACCGATGGGATAGGATCCAGCATCCCCGTGACCCTGAGAGCAGGATAAGCGGTTGGAATAATGGAATGGGTCTCTGTGTTGGTAGGCAACAGAATAGACCGCCATGCTACCCGGACGCCGGAAGGCTAAACGTTTTTTGTGCACAGTTATGACTGTATGATGAAGAACCTCTAGTGGCTGTGGTGATTAAAAACCTTCGTAAAATATTTATTATTGCTACCCCTGCTCCCTCTCTTTATTCACTCTCTAATTTGCTTGGCCAATGCTGCTCTGTCGCTGCCCCATCTGAGTCAACTGTAGATGTGAGTCACACATGTGCAGAGTTGACTTAGATTGAGGACCGACAGTGTCAAAACATTATGTATTGGGTGTGAGTCTTGAAAATAAACGAGAAATCAATCGTATTTCGCTAGCCAGCAAATCATTCGCTGCTGATCTCAGCACAGGATAACTTTAGGAACAAAAAATAATAACCCCTGTCTTTGTTTTCATAATATAATAAAGCTGGGTAAACCATTTACGCTCATGCATGCGCGACTCACATCTACGATTGACTCAGATCGGGCAGCGACATGATAAAAAGTTATTAAAAATTGTAATAATCCCGAAAATGCACAAGTTGTAAAGGAACAACTTCCTGTAGGTTGAAGTGAAAACAGGAAATGCTGCATATTCTTGTTGGTGCCCAATCTGAGTCAAACATAGATGTAAGTCGCACATACCCAGCATTATTTTATTATGAAAATAAAGACAGGGTTATGGTCAGACCAAAACGGTTGCATAGCAAACCTTTTTTTTTTTTTTTTGAAAGTGCAGGTCGCATTCGTGTGAGGGTCCGCCTAGGAGGCTGCTCATCCACAGACTGACCACAAAAACATTTTATATTGGTAGATTTTTTTTTTTAGCTTGTGCGCTACGTATTGAAAACGTTGTTTTCCTTTTTTTCCCCATTCAATCAACTTGGGCACTGTGCAAAAATGGCAGAAAAAACACTGGTTTTAACTGTCCGTGTGTGCGTGTGGATGTGTATGTACGGCTCAACTTGCATACAACTGGGCCTAATAATTTTTGTGCACAGTTATGACTGTGATCAAGGACCTCTCATGGTTGCAGTGATCAGAACCTTTGAAAAACCTGTTTTATACCACAATTGAGTGCTAACTCAGCTGGGTTTTCCACTAAGTCCAAGTATCTAAAGAAAGGGAGATACCCAGACAGTGCCCCCGTACTTTCCCTTCTCTCGGTAGGGGAAAAAAAGGGGTGGTATTTCGCCGAGTCCGAGCACCAGAGAAGGGGAGATACACTTGGTGGAGCTCTGCACTCTATTGAGTGCACTCTTCTAGTTCTCTAGTTGTTGTTTTTTTAATTTGTTTTTTTTTTTTTTTGGTATTCTCAAAGAAAGAACTGACTGCATAGATAATGGTACCGTCTAAGCTGCTTTTCAAGCAATGCAAAGCCCTACGATAACCCCGTGATTGCTGAATGTTCACTTGCGTTTCCCCTGACCCTCAGGATATCAATGAGTGCTCTTACAGCCATGAGATATATTTGTCTTTATGTTTTTCAGTCATATGGAGAGACGTTTTTAAGAGCAGTAGCATGTTCACTCGATTGAATTTTTGTGATTCTGTGAAGGACCTTCTTCGAGTGTAATTTTCTCCCATCATTGTGTCTACTACAATGATATAAATACACCTGTAGCGTGTGTGTTTGTGTGTGTGTGTGTGTGTGTGTGTGTGTGTGTGTGTGTGTGTGCATGCGCGTGCGTGCGTGCGTGTCGGTGCAAGTAGTTGGAAGTTAGCATGCCTGGGTCGGGTGAATGTGGGTCGGATGTAGTCATCACTCCTCTATTCCCCTGGAGATGTCAGTTGCAGGAATTTAGGACTCCACGCACGCACGCGTCTGTTCTGTATGATAATGCGGGCTGTGCCGGCGAGATGAGACCAGGCTAATCCGGGCGCCAGCAACTCATTTAATCATCTCAATAGAACTCCATTAGCCCACGCTTTTAAGAAATATCAATAAGTGCTGTCAATAAGAACAGATAATTCATCAAGGTCAAAAAAATATGAGTGCCGCCTTCAAGAGGGCGAATATGCACCCGTCATCAGTGAGCACGCAATTAGACGATTTTTTTTTTTTTTACTCCCTCTCAAGCTCTCTGAGGCACTTTTGACTAATATTTTGCGTGTTGTTAAAGTATGCAGTCTCATAGACCTGGACCGTTAAGTTGCCTCCATGGCTTTCCATTTCTGTTCCATAAACCAAACACGACTTTAAGGTCAACGATCTGCCAGACACTTAAGAATAATTTATGTTCAAGTACTGGGCTTCCCTAGCACATATTTCCACAAATATGTGTTAAGTTGGCTCACAGTTGATTATTGAGTCGATCAGTCGCTTTTATTTGCAGCGCTGTATGTGTTTCGGGTGATTTCCCACTGCAGCGTAGTCCAAATCATTGCTGCTCCAGTCCGATCCGTTCCGTCTCAGACGAGGTTATCACAGGTAATCTGAGCTACCACTGATGACTTTTTTGAGATTAAAAGGCAAACAGATGCAATTGGTTCTCTCCTCAACGTTAGCCGATGCGGTTGTCTCTGGCCGTCTGGAGGGTTTAGATGAGACTTGTAATGCCGTCGAGTTGTTTGGCTGTGGGGGGTGTGTGTGTGTCATTTTCTAAGCTTATGAGTTGGACACTGACTGAGTCCGGTCAGCACTCAGGCTAATGAATCTAAAACAATCAGCCCATCCATCTGATCTGCATAGATCTCAAACCTCTCCTGATCGTGTCCAGCCTTCATCCCTACAACTTGCTCTGTTGCGTCAAAATGCATTCGTATTGAGCCTTGCTCGACATGTATACAACTCACAACAAAGGCATTAAATGTATGGATATTAGAGGATTACTGGTCACCCTGTTCATACAAAAGCTCTTGTTATCTGCAGCGAATTGAACTCTGTTTACAAAACAGGTTTATAATCCTGACACGAATCGGGGCCTAATCTGATCCGGCCCTCTGAACACATGTGGCGCTGGCAGATGTGAGCACCCACAGCTGACAACAGCGAAACTCAGTTCAGCTCCATCAGTGCTAGAAAATGAATGTCTGCTAGTTGCATTCGCCCATGTGCAGTACTTTCCAAAGAGTCTCTTCGGCATCGGTATTCTAGAAAGAGGACGGATGAATAGATAGGTTGATTGATACCTGATTGATTCCTGTACCTTGTAGACTCAGTTGAGGTAAAGCGTTCTCAGTTTAGGCAAAAAGCATTTCAGTTCCATTCTGTATTGCTCCCAGGTGAAGAATGCCAAAGAAAGTCATGAGCAATTCTCAACCAGTTTAAAAATGCTTGAAATATTTGCTCTTGTACTTTCACTGTTGAGGAGATTGTTGCTACTGGCATGATTCTTCTTCCTTTTTTTTTTTCTTTTGGTCTTTTCCACACCTGCATGCAGAGAAGAAAATTAAAAGGAAAAGAATGTAGGCTGCTGGTGATTGCCCAACAAACAATGGCTCTGAATCTCTTGCTGCAGTCCCACTTAGGTCCACAGCTCTTACATGATCTTATTAGCAGGGAGATGTAGCTTTGGTCTGTAAGTCGTCCAGTGTGCAGAGACGGGGGGCACCGTACCCCCCTTCTGCAGGGGCCCTGGACCTTGCCTCTTTGATCTCATTATAAAATGCAAATACACAACACCCTAAACAGATCAAAGGTTGGGCTTCCCATTGGATAGGAGGCTTTAATAATAGCAGCCCGGAGCAGTTTTTCTTCTTCTTTTTTTTTTTTTACGAAATGATTTAGGGAGTTGCTGGCCCTCTAGGACATTATTTACTCTGGAGATAATGTTTCTGCTTTTCACAAGTGACTAGCTACAGCTCGGAAAGCCTCTGCTCCTGTTGCCTATTTAAATGTGATCGGTCAGGTATGAGCCTTTGCGCTCCCTGCCCTATCTCCCACCTCAAGCTTAGGTTCGCAGGGCCTGGAAGCTAAAAAGTGTAAAATTGCTTCGGCACTACTCTCCCTGATAGCCCCATCTGCTCCTCCAGCCTGTATCATCATTACGCCGTAAAGTAAGCATTTAAATTTTAAACGCTTTGCTGATATTGAATAATTCAGCAGCTTAGATATATATTTAGAGAGCCACACAGCTATGTGAAGATATGATCTATTTTTTTTTAAATGTTGTGTTATGAATACCTTAGAGTACCTCATGTCTTATTAAAGTCCAGTGCAAAGCGGACCCTAGTTGAGATTGCTGTCTTAGTGAGTGACTGGGTGCAAATCCGCTGTAATTTCAGCTTCTTTTTCTTTCTGGGTTTTTTTTTTTTTTTTTTTTTTTTTGCTCTTCCCTGATTGCTTGTTAAGAAGTGAGGGTGTTCTTGACTTTGTCAGGTGGTGGGAGGGTTAGTGATTCATTCGGCAGCCAGTTTGATCCTGCTGTGAGGCGGGTTCCCGTGTCAGGAAGCTCCTGCCTGGCCGGCCGCCCACCAGCCTCACCTTGCGCCCGCCCACCGGCGCCCAGCCGCTCACGCTCTGCCCCTCAGAGTGGGCGGGGAGAGCAGGCTGGCAGGCCTTGGCTCGGATGCATTTTGGCAGGAGCCACTGTCCCCACACTCAGCTGAGTGAAGGGCTGACTGCAGCAGAGAACAGAAAAGGCCTGGGGGCTGTAGAGCTATCTCTTGTGGTTTGCAGACTTACGTAGAGATGTTGGCTTTAATTTTATATGAAATTTCTACCTCTCGTCCCAGCACGCACCTACTACCATCGCCTCATACTTCAGCCCCAGCTATCTGAAGGTGATGTCATTCTTTTGAACAGCCATTAAACCTAAAGGTCCTCCTCTCAGCGGCAGAGCGAGGAGTGGCAGCCTATTGTAAAAGCTGTTAGCAACAGTTATCAGTCATGAATTGATTGAACGCACCTCCTCCTCTGTGATAATGAGATCTGTTAAACAGAGTCGATACCTGACTCGCATCGCAGGCTGAGGCACACCGTTTGTGCTTTTGCCTTTTTACTTTTACTTTTTTTCTGGCACAGATAGCGACTGGCAGGGACGGACAGTTGATTCCCAGATGGGGGTGAGCACTTGCTGAGTCACAGCTTCAGGCATTTATTTAAACACTTCTTGATGGGCATTATTAGTTGCATACTGTCAATTGTTTTTTTTTTTTTGTGTGTTTGTTTCTTATAGCTAAATAGATATTGCACAGGGTGCATGGTAGGTGTTTTGCTATGTAGAGTGGTGTTCAGTAGCTAGCTTAGCGCAGTGTTTGCCTTTCTGGCATTAGAGGCGGGCAGTAAATGTTATAGATTGGACTGAAGTCTTTTGTTTACTGGTGTTACTGAAAAGTGTGCAAGTGTTTAATAGCTGGAGTAAATGCAGTAGTAGTTCTACGTCTCTATATCTTTTCCGCAACAGTCCATTTATGCCGAAGTTGAGATCATCACCTCCAATTTGGCCGTGGCCTTGCTTTGTCTCAGATCTGAGGCCTGAAGTGAAGGCAGTTGGGCGAGAAAATAAACCTGGCGACATTGTTAAAGTTATGAAATTCAAGGAATTTCAGGGTCTTTGAGAACAACTCCTATAACTGGAAAAATCATTAGCTAGTTCTCAGGTTCTTCTGATGGGAAAATAAAGGGCCATGGCAGCTGCCCAGAGACCCTGTTATTCACTATTCCATTGCTAGGAAGAATTTGATGAAAATCCCCCTTGTTGTTTTTTTAAGTTATTTTTTTCCAACCACATGGTCTTTTGAACTTTTAATTTTCCTCTTGGGTGTCTATAAGGCTACGAGCAAATAATGTATAACACATAGAATGCAAGTTGGAACTTGTTAGAGGGTAGGAGAAAGCTAACCTTTACTGTCATAAATTCCTGAAGACTTGTATGCCTTTATATATATATATTCCATGCCCAAGCATCAACTTGGTTTTAGGATAAGCAACGGCCTCTTGTAGGTGCAGTGATTTTTACCCTGAGAGAAGGGGTTTGACATGGGGGATGGGGTGGTGGGCATGAGTTGGGGGTAAGGAGAGGTGCTGAGCCATGATGAATTCTGCATGCTATAAATAGAGCCCAGTCCTTGGAATATCCGCCTTTAACACTGAATCTGCCCCATTAAATCCACCTTAGCTGGGCTAGACTGGCTACTGTTGCCACTGTGGCTAAGTCTATATATATATATATATATATATATATATATATATATATATATATATATATATATAATGTATTTTTGATAAAAGTCAAGAGAGAAAAAAAAGAGAGGAAAAAACTTTTTAATGAAGTGTAAGCTTGGTGTATTTTTTTTCTTTCCTCATGGTCTTTGTTTGATTTAATAAATAATATTCATAATTGAGGTAGCCTGCACTCCCTGCAGAACGGTTGCCTCCTGTGAAGCTTGCAGCTAATTTACTGTACCCGCCAGCGTTCTCACATACACTTAGTGTTTCCTTTTTGAAACTGGGAGGGGAAAGGCTGCAAGTCTAATTAGCAGGGACTGGAAAAAGGTTCTTTTAGTGTGTGGCAACCTCAGACTACAGATTTGGCAGAAGCTCTGTAGCCTGATTGAAGCAAGCTATCCAACGACTACGGAGCTGCAGTGACCAGAAGTGTGGTCACGGAGCTTGGCTGGAGAGACTTGGTATTCATGTCTGGAATTGGAAAAAGGTAGAGAGCAGGCTTGCTCTGATGATTGACATGTTGATAAAATCTCCATAGCAGGCAATTATCCTGACGGCAAGCCTGACCAATGTCATTCCGTTTTTTTGTTTTAATCTGTCCCCTACCCTATTCTTTGGTAATTACTCATCACCGATTGCTTCAGTCGCCCACGATGATATCTTCAACCCTTGCCATTCGCACTTGCTGCTTTTTGAATGATAGGAAAGCAGCCATGTGTCTGTACATGATCCAGTGGCTGCCTGCTCTTTGATAAAGACATTACTGCGGCAGCGCATGTGTTGGAAAAGTGGATTCTTGTCTTGTGTCCCGTCATTATAGTATCACGGTCATCTCTGTCTCCGAGAGTGATATTTGATCGTCTTGCCGGTGCGTCCTTAGCGGGGGTCACTGGTCTGTCGGGGGGGCAGTGACACAGCTGTGGCAGCAGAGCAGAGCCAGTGATGGATGACATGTCAGAGGGGGCTGTGCAGCCTTCCCAGGCACTCGTATTGACAAGCGCGGCCCTCACATCTCACATTCGGCGTCAATGAGGCTAATCGCAGGTCACGCTGGCCACAGATGTGACATGTGAATATCGTTTCTGTAATTGCTCGTTTGTCAAAGTCACTGTTCTTGAGCTGTTTTTATTTTTTTTCTTTCCCCCCACTGCTAATTTATTGTAATGAAACCTGTTTTCTCAAACATCACAGAGTAATGGGCGGAATTGGATTGTGGAGTGAGAGGCTGTGCAAGTCCCTCAGACTCGTGTTCTCTGATGCTGATGTTGGCTATAGGCAAGGTGCTCGGGATGAAGGCATTGATGCTGTTTTACTTGTGGACAGCGCTGAGGAGTAACAATGAAGGTTGAAATAAATGTGTTCCCTAAGGCTACTATATAAACAGTGTTTCTATGAATAACATAATGACTTCTGTGAATGATATTCATTAATTTTCTCTTTGCTTCTGGTGTCTGATTGTGAAGGCTAGATTCTGTGTTATTACAAATGTGTTGGGTCCCTCTTTGTTCGTGCGTGTGCGTGTGCATGCATGTGTGTGTGTGCGCTATCGCAGCAATAGTTATCCTCGCCCTGGCTGTTAGCCCTTCAGCCTGTGCTCTACCAGCTGCAAGGCCACAGCCTTTCCCCACCAGTTAATTGCATTTGAATTAGTCCATTAATATGGCCATGTAGAGGTATGAAGGGGTGCATGGAGGTGTCTGGCCTCTCCTGACCACTGCAATGTATTATTTATGGGTCAGCAAGTCTGGCAGCTCAGCATTAACTTGACTAATGGACTTGGGATGGGTTGTATAAGATTTAATTCACTTTAAGAAGGTATTAAAATCTAACACATATAACATGGAAAAGAAAAAAATCCTGGAAGGTAGTTAGTGGAAGCAGAGGTTTAGAATTAAGATGTCTTCACTTGACATTCCTTTGTGAATATGATTCTTAAAGATGGGTTATCGTGGGGAATGCATCCTATCTAGGTTGTAAACAGGACTGAGTCATCACTCCAACTATCATAGGCATGCAATCTACTACACTAATGAAAGGCGGAGAGTTTGGGATTTGTCAGGTCTAATACAGCAAATAGAAAATAGCTCATGGGTATTTGCCTCTCTCGTATTCCTCAAGCCTATTAACATTCAGAATTTGCAAATGATTACAGTAAATGCTATCTTAAAGTGGACTATTTGGTCTATTAGTAACCTCTTTACGAAGCTTTGCCCCCCCCCCCATTTGTCGCAGAATGAGAGCTGCATGACACGAACTTGACTGAATATGAAACTGAATATAAAGCCCCCCCCCCTTCTTTTTTTTTCATTTCCACCGGATTTTCACCTCGTGCAGCTGCACACAAAAACCCCTTGAGGGCTGTGGTCTGAAGCCTATTTGATAGTAGAGTCCTCAATACCAGCCAACCCAAGCATGGTTGTGATGAGATCAGTACTAATCTCAGGAACCCGAGTCCAGCCTTTAGTGATCCTCGTTTTCATTCCTGTGACAGGGAATGTAAATTTCAAATGCCTTATTTCAGTTTAATGTTACCATTTCTAGTTTGGATTCCCTCAGTAGATTAACATTAATGTAGTCCTTCTTTGGCTTTTCTCTCTGCAGATAAATAATTGGAGCATACTGTTATAGTTATTTGTTTTTTAACAGTCAATAGTCAAATGAATGTGACTATGCAAAGATAGAAGGTTAAGGAGTGCATGTGGCTGTGTCTTATTTTATTTGCATGCTGGTGGTAATATGCATATTGAGCAGAAGCATAAACTCTAGTTATATTGTTTGTGTAGACATGCAGGAAAATAAAAGGTCAAAACGTCTTTGCTTTTCCTCTGCCAGATGTAATATATTTTCAATAGGACTTTTCCCCCCCTCTTGCCAATACCATACTGTAGAATTTGAGCATTCGGTTATCATATTTGCTCCTCACTGCTTAAGCCCACAAAGCAAAAGACCCATATGGGACTAGCAGAGAAAAGGCTTACCATCCCTTTACTTAATTTGGCTAACTCCTAAGTGGCCAGTTGGCACTACCCCGTCACCATTAGATGCTGCAGTCAGATCTTCATTGTTAGTGGGCACTGTAGTCAGTGGGCTGCTGTGAGCCACTGTCAAAGAATAGCATCAGAGGCTCCTCTTCTGGCTGATAATTAAGTGGCGTACTGACAAACTGCTTTCATCAGATCCCTCATGTGGAACTGAGAGCATGCGAAGGCTTTCAGGGAGGATAAACTGGAGGACGTCAGTTTGCCTCCAATCTTTCATGGCCTTGTGCTGCCTCTGCAGAGACCAAGGAAGATAGATAGAGAAATAGAGAGAGAGATAGATCGAGAGAGAGAGAGAGAGACAGAGAGGTCTACATCACAGGAGAAAAAGGAGAAAATTCCAAGCCTGCACTGCATCACATGGAGAACCAGCCTTAATTTACAGTACTGTGAAAGGCTTCTGTCTTTACTGATATTGTCAGTCGAGTGTGGTTTCCCTTTTTGCCTCGAGTGGCCAGGCAAGTAGTATTTGCTGTTTTTTGTTTTTTTTCGCATTTGAAAACCTGTCAGTTGTCTTAGTTTCTTCTCTGCACACCTAACTCACAAAAGCTTTAGCTATTGTAATTCAGGCATTTGCCCCATAGGGGTAGATAGGCCTATTTTTTTCTGGTGGTTTCCATTTCGGTCTGATCATGTCTTTTACAACTTTTTAAGACATAGTCCGGTCTACTGTGTTGTATTGACCATTTTTTCCAGCTGAATGGTGTTTTCTGTCACTCGGTCCTGACAATTTTAAAAGGCACATGTCCATCGTTCCTTATCCTTAACTCTGCTTGGCCCCATTGACAACTAGATTTGGGTATTGGTAAGATTTTACCAGTCGATGCCTTAACAGTTCCCTCTTAATGATTTTGATTCTTTAATGACTCCCGAGAGTGATGGTGAGAGATGGAGCCCTGGCCCCTGACACCAAACTAAGCCTCATTTACTTTCATTCTCATCAGTTCAATAGTTGTCTGAATGAATTTGATATATTACTTCTATAGCACTCTAAAACACTAAGGCCCAGAAGTGCAAAAGTGCAAGTTTACTGACAATTAGTGCTGATAGGGTAGGTCAGTTTAGTGGGGTATCTTAAAAGAGGGCAGGATAGGCACAGCCTTTTTAACATAAACACGTTTTGCATTTCTCCTTTCAGCAGGGTTAGGTCCTAACCCCAACACCTAACCCGGATACGTGATAGACAAAAAAAACTACTTTATCTACCATATCCTACGGTGCCTTTTCCATGCTATAACATGCCATGTCACAGACAATGAGTTAAAGCATGCTTTTCCCATAAGTCAAATAACATGCACAGTCACCAAGATCTTATTTACTAACAGTCTTGATAAATCACTTTCAGTGTTTATTCCATAATCTCCCAAAATGTTGTATTGAAATTTTAACTCCGATAGATACATATGCAATGAGGCAGATGTGCAAAACGGTTTTACCCACCCATTCTCCCATTATTTGCTCAAAATGCCCATTTTGCCCTAATTGTAAAATCTCAATGGTTGCTTTTTAATGCTGAAAGAGGGTTTGTGCTGGGATAAAAATGTTAGTAGATCTGGTCCAAAGTCTGTAACTGAAATGAATGAAATTCTGTTACAAATTCCATATTAGAATGAACAGAAAACTCTGAACTGTATTTGTAGATGTATTTCCCCCTTAACAAGTAATGACCGCTGGACATTTCATGCACTTAGCATGTCTATTAAAATGCAGCCTCACTTTGGAGCACTTCATTCTATTGGCCTTCGCCTCTTCTCTGTCGTGCACTAAACACACATGCCAACACTACCCTTACAGTCTTCCTGCTTGCAGTCACATGACGTCTGTGCATCCTAGACACAGTCATGTCATGACGCGTGGATAATAACAGGAAGTGTGACAACAAAAACCTGGGGAATCGATAACGGGAGTCATTAAGCGAAATGTGTTTTCGAGCTGGTCGGTTCTCGTAATGTTGGAACTGGTTCTTCAGATTCTGGGGCCATCGATGCCAACCCCATTGACAACACTATGAAAGGTTGGAGATATCCAGAAACAATCCACTTGACAGATCTGTGCCCGTCACTGTGAAGGCTCTCCCTGTACTGCCATGATTTGAGCTTCCTTGTGAGCTGAAACCTCCTGGGTTCTTGAGTTGCACTGTGCAGTAGCGTAGCAAGTGGAACAACACCAGGGGCTGTGGAAAGCCTTTTGACTAACTATGTAGGTGTATAGTTTGCTCTTTAGAGAGACAGAGACAGAGAGGGAGAGACAGGTCGAGAGACTGAGAGAGAATCCTCTGAAGAACTGTGTATGATTAAAAGAGGTTAGATATGAGTGGGTCAGATCTTTTGTTGGAATATTGACCTGTCATTCAATGTTACCTTAAGTGAGTTTTTACACACAGCTTTTCAATCTCCAGCATCTGTCTCCCACTTTGTGAAGGAAATGCTCAGATTTTCAGATGTTGCATTCAGACGGGGGCTGTAACCTTGAGTCTAACTAGAAAATAATGCCGAAGGTTTTTTCTGGAATTCCTGCCAATCCATTCTGAGGTTGGCCTTAGAGCAACAAAGCAGATAGAGAGGGTTGGTGCGGGTGCATGTGTTGGAGTGAGATTGAGTTCAGAACACTTCTATTGGAGTTTTTGGTCTCTAACCCCCGCTGCCTGTGCTGAAAAGGGAACATCCTTGGTACAGCATTCATAAACTTCTTATATGCCACTAGAGAACGATGGAGGTTTTGTGTTGGTTCAGCCCGTTGTTTGAGCATTATAGGATGCAGTATCTTTGGATTACCTTCCACAAAATTACTTTTTTGATAAAGTTGGATTGGTTTACGTCTTTAGTTAGTCTGTTCTGTGGAAGATCTTACATGCTGTCAGAATTTGTGTGTATTGGGGGGGGCAGCTCAGATATAGCCATTACTCAGCGTTTGCAGAGACAGTTTTTAGATTGCTTCTGTCATTGAGGAAATGGAAGTCTATATATGTATTGCCCAGGCCTACAGAGTGGTCAGGAGTGGTGCTGTTGTTGTTTTGGCTTTATCAGAATCAGTCCACTCCTCCCCAAAAAAATGACCAACCCGTCAAACATCCATTTGACATGTGCATCCTCTATTGATGAAGCACATGCATACCCTGCAACACCCTCTGCCTAACTTCTTTGCACCCGTTATTGAGAATTGCAGAGCCACCCTCTGAAAACACTCTACCTGACGTTGAAGCAGACAAATGACCTTGGTTGTCAGCTGTCATGGTTCCTCAGTGGGTGGAGTGACCTTTCACAGCTCTAACTGGGGTTAAAATAAAAGTTCTTGTGTGGGTTTTGCTGTGTGCTGTATTTATCTCTTAAATTTGAATAAATATTTAGATAGGCTATAGGTTAAACCCTTAGGTTTAACCTATAGCCTATCTAAAGTGTAGGCATCTGGTTTTGCAGAGAGAACGATGCCCCGGTTTTTACTCCCCATCAACATTTCTGAGACGACTCCTGATACCATGTCCTTTGTGATTATGCACATGTAATACCTCATCAGCCCGATTTCTTTTCTGCCTGAATCTCCATCATTATATAAAGCTATCAATGAAAAATGGGTTTAATTTAGCCAAACACTTATTGTTTTGAGAAAGGGGGGGCAGAGGGGGGGTCCCTGTTGTGTCATCTCCCTTTTGCAGAAATTGCTGTTTAGTTTTAATTGCGACAATACCTCAGTGTGCTACACCAGATGACCTGGGTGTCAATGGCAGAAGTTAGCCATCCTTGTGATTTTTCTATTCTGCGTTTTCACTTTTTCTCTTAACACGGTGCTCCGAGCTGGAGCTTGTCTTGCATGTTGTAATGGGGTTGTTATATTTATTACAGATTTCACCTTGGCATGTATTTTGCTGCAGCAGACGGCAAACTGTTCATGTTTTATTAAAACTGCATACAAGCGAGTAAAGATCAGAGACTTAGGGGTTTAAAACCAAGCATGCTAACACACTGCTACTAGATGCCAAGGGAGGCGGATCAAATGCCTTTGAAGATGGTTTAAAAAAGAAAGTCAGTTTGAAAATCGTTATAGTTGGCTTCATGGGTTTTCAAGTGTGGGCTTGAGGTCTCTTAGTAGCTTAGCTGGATGCGAGAGAGCTTTGCGGTGCACTTGGCAGCATGTGTCGATTGCTTCTCAAGTCTGGCAGGACGTCTGTGGTGGTAGTGGTGGTAGGGGCAGAGTCGGCATGGATGATAACAGTTGAATAACTCTACATAGTCCTAAATATGATCTCTACGGGAGTTAACACTAATTATTTAGGTCTAAATCCAGCGTACATGATGTTCAAGCGCTGAGATTAGCCGGTGAAATGTTAGGACCAAGCGTGTGGGTTTTGGCAGATCTGCCGGGGATTTAGGCAAATTGATTTGTGCACGATAGCAGAATAAGTCATTCACAAAACCCGTGCTGCCCCTGTTTTATGTATCAAAGTCTAAGCCAGCGTATTTATCAGTGGAGTTATTTTTAAATGAAAAGCGGTGGAGGGGCTGCTGTGAGTTCTTGCCCTGGCAGAAGGTCTTTAAGGAAAGGCCTTGAGTGTCACACGTGCTGTAGGTGAGTTGTGAAAGAGGGCTGGATGGCGGTGGGTGGCTGCTGCATGAGAAAAGGGATTCAGAATGTTGGAACGTGGGAGCTTCCTCTCCTCTTGAGGCTTGTTCCTCATCACATTGTGTTTTTTCATGCAGCTGGAGAAGCCTTGTCCTAGTGGCCTGAGGGTCACAGCCCTTCATGCTGCAAACAGGATTAAATCATCTGCTGATTGCACCCTGACAATCTCTAGTTTGTACTTTTAGGTATGCGTGTTTGTTTACTTGTGTGTGTGTGTGTGTGTGTGTGTGCGTGTGCGTGTGTGCGTGTGTGCGTGTGTGAGTGGCTTTGTGCTTCTCGCTGTGTGTGTTTTCGAATAGTGGTGCCTGGCTGAGCGAATGCAGTGGCATCCCACACGCCCTCCCACACCCACTACAAATAGACAGTGAAGGTGCTACATTCCGTGGCCCCTGTGCCGGTCCTTGAGGCTGAGGTGTATGTACTGTGTTGGTGGGCATGTCACAGGGTCTTGTATGAAATAACAGCACACTAAAAATACAGTAATCTACCTGTCTGCTATCGCGCCCGCCTCACGGTCACACTGCTTTTGTTGTGCACCGGCTCCTGCCTTCTACACCTCATCTGTCTGTCTGCCTGTCTGTCTTTCTGACTTTCTCTCTCCCTCTCTTAGCATGCTGCAGGCAGTATCCAAGAGTTCATATAATCTATAATGCAAGACAGTTAGAGTCACGCCATCCACCTTGCTCAAGTGTTTGCGCTTGCTTTGGTTTGTCGGGATTGCCTTTCCCCTTTCTCTTTACACACAGGCACTCCCTGAAAGATACACTGCTCAAAAAAATGAAGGGAACACCTAAAAACACAATATAGACCTCGATGAATGAAATATTTCAGCTGAAAATCTTTATTTATTAAACAGAGGAATGTGTTTAGAGCAAAATAACCTAAGAATGATCAATGGAAATCAAAATCATTAGCCCATTAAGGTCTGGATTCAGAATCATACTCAAAATCAAAGTGGAAAATGAGAACATAGGCTGATCCAACTTCTGTGGAAATTCTTCAAGACGATTCAAAATGAGGCTCAGTAGTGTGTGTTGCCTCCACGTGCCTGTATGCACTCCCTACAACGTCTGGGCATGCTCCTGATGAGACGACGGATGGTCTCCTGAGGGATCTCCTCCCAGACCTGGATCAGGGCATCGGTCAACTCCTGGACAGTCTGTGGTGCGACATCGCGTTGGCGGATGGTACGAGACATGATGTCCCAGAGGTGCTCGATTGGATTCAGGTCTGGGGAACGTGCAGGCCAGTCCATAGCATCAATGCCCTCGACATACAGGAACTGCTGACACACTCTGGCCACATGAGGACGAGCATTGTCATGCATGAGCAGGAACCCAGGGCCCACTGCACCAGCATATGGTCTGACAATGGGTCTGAGGATCTCATCCCGGTACCTAATGGCAGTCATGGTACCTCTGGCTAGCACGTAGAGGTCTGTGCGGCCCTCCAAGGATATGCCTCCCCAGACCATCACTGACCCACCGCCAAACCGGTCATGCTGGAGGATGTTGCAGGCAGCAGAACGCTCTCCACAGCGTCTCCAGACTCTCTCACGTCTGTCACATGTGTTCAGTGTGAACCTGCTCTCATCTGTGAAGAGCACAGGGCGCCAATGGCGAATCTGCCAACCAAGATGTTCTCTGGCAAAGGTCAATCGGGCTGCACGGTGTTGGGCTGTGAGCAGAGGCCCCAATTGTTGACGTCGGGCCCTCATACCATCCTCATGCATTCTGTTTCTCACTGTTTGAGCAGAAACCTGCACATTAGTGGCCTGTTGAAGGTCGTTTTGTAGGGCTCCGGCAGTGCTCCTCCTGTTCCTCCTTGCACAAAGGACCAGATAGCGGTCCTGCTGCGGGGTTGTTGTCCTCCTGCGGCCCCCTCCACGTCTCCTGGTGTACTGGCCTGTCTCCTAGTACCTCCTCCATGCTCTGGACACTGTGCTGGGAGACACATCAAATCTTCTTGCCATAGCACGCATTGATGTGCCATCCTGGATGAGCTGCACTACCTGAGCAACTTCTGTAGGTTGCAGATACCGCCTCATGCCACCTCTAGTGGTGAGGGCACTAGCAAAATGAAAAACTAACCAAAGATCGGCCAGAAAAGATGAGGACAGGCGAATGGTCTGTGGCCACCACCTGCAAATCCATTCCTTTTATAGGGGTTGTCTTGCAAATTGTCTAATTTCCACCTGGTGGAAATTAGACAATTTACCAACAGGTGAAATTGATTCACAAATCAGTGTTGCTTCCTAACTGGACAGGTTGATATCTCAAAAGTGTGATTGACTTGGAGCTACATTGCATTGCTTATGTGTTCCCTTTATTTTTTTGAGCAGTGTATTTGAAGTGGTATCATGTTCAGTGTAAATTCTCTTTTACAAGTCTCTTTTGTCCTTCCCTTTTTCTTTTTACGCTATAGTTCTGTGGTGTGGCCACTGTTCCCTTTCACTGTTAATGTTACATGTGGAGTTCATTAAAAATTAGTTAGACTGGGCGTCCGGGTGGTGTGGCAGTCTATTCCATTGCCTACCAACACGGGGATCGCCGATTCGATCCCCATGTTATCTCCGGCTTGGTCAGGCGTCCCTACAGACACAATTGGCCGTGTCTGCGGGTGGGAAGCCAGGTGTGGGTGTGTGTGCTGGTCGCTGCACTAGCGCCTCCTCTGGTCGGTCGGGGCGCCTGTTTGGGGGGGGGGCCGGGGGGAATGGCGTGATCCTCCCATGCCCTACGTCCCCCTGGTGAAACTCCTCACTATCAGGTGAAAGGAAGCGGCTGGCGACGCCACATGTATCGGAGGAGGCATGTGGTAGTCTGCAGCACCTCCCCGGATCGGCAGAGGGGGTGGAGCAGCGACCGGGACAGCTCGGAAGAGTGGGGTAATTACCAAGTACAATTGGAAGAATCCCCCCCCCCCAAAAACAGTGAGTCAGACTTAAAAAAAAAAAAGGGGGAAAAAGACAGACTGAATCAGATGTCACCTTAGCTAACCTCACCGTAACCCTTGACCTACTTTGGATGGGATGTGTGAATCCAACTTTTGAGGAGTCTTTTTCATTTGGATTATGGGCCCTATAAAGGCTTCATCAGAGGCTGGGGTTGAGGAGGCCATGGTGATGTACTAACCGCAGGGGCTCCCGACACTGTACTGTTCACTACCTGCTTGTCTTCCCACACACTGCAGCGGCGGGGAAAACACTTGGATCGGCGTGGCCGCAGATCCGCATGCCTTCAGTTCCTGTCCTTCTGGGATGAAACCTAAACACTATGAGAACACTTCTCGGTCATCTCAGATGCTCACTGCAGGGTTTCAATTCACTATTCGAGCAGCAGTGTATCTGTTTCTCACTTTTAGTGGAGTGTGTGAAATTTAGGAGAGACTTGTTGTGTGCATGCGTGTGTGTATGTGCGAGGACACTTTTTCCCCTTCTTCTGAAGCTTCGAAGTCTTTGACTAGAGGTGGAAAAGATGCTGGATATTAGTGTTGGTGTGGGAAGATGAGGAAGCTCCAGGGGACGTGGACTTCCTCGTGTTGATCTCTCTCTTTCTCTCTCACTCTCTCTCGCGCTCTCTCTCTCTCTCTCTCTCCCTCCCCTCTCTCTGTGTCTATCTGTCTGTCTGTCTCTCTGTCTGCCTGTCTCTCTCTCTCTCTTGCTCTCTCTCTTGCTCTGCACGGTTGGGCAGAATATGAATGTATTCAGTCACAGTACTTAAAAAGTGTAACTTATTCTGATTACATTTAGAGTACATCCTCAAAAGGCATATGTGAAGGAGGTTGCGCTGTATCATGAATATTATATATGTCGCATCGTTGCTTATTCCTTGGTGTTAGTGGCGTCTCCATGCCGTTATAGCTATACGTGTTGACCATATGCCAATTACTGGTGCACTCCAAAGACATGTGGTACACACAGGGGGAAATGTGTGCGTGCTGGTTTGAAGATAGTTTTGAAAAGAATGAATCATTACTTTTTAATTAGGTGCAGGGTCGGCACCGCGGCATATAACTTTTCACCGTGAGGAACTTTTCAGTTGACCTCGTCTCGCTATTTCCATTATTACCATGTTGCATGAATGAGAAATAGGCTGCGACGGAGAAGCGCATATTTACACACTAGAACGAAGTGTGGAAGCGCACGCACACGAACGCATTACAATAACTACTTACAGAATAAATCTGTTGAGCAAACGAGATGTTTTGCGTGTATTTTATTGTGGCTGAGCTACGGACCGCAGTCTAAGCCCGCCTTTCAAAAGACAACTTCCTTACGTTTCCCAATTTTCACATGAGCTCAAGCTCACCTGCCAGCAAAATATGAACACATAGTCCCAACCCGTAATGCCGACACTGATTGGCAGAGAGGTGTCGTAAAAGTAGTTTTCCTCAAAAAAACTGTCATCTGAGTTATCGGTGTTTCAAAATGTACCGTGGACTGAATATAGAGGCTTCATTTCTGTATTTTGAATACATAACGCTGTTATTTGCATTCCGTTACTACTCAACCCTGTGTGTGTTTGCATATGCGCCCCGTTGCGAGCGGCGTCCGCTCCCCTGGGTGTCTCTCGCAGCGTGTGCGCCGGGGTTGTGTGCCCCTCCTCCCCGACTGAGGAGCGCTGCTCTGACATGGCTTGTCCCTTTGGCTCACTCTGAACGTTGGACACACCGAGCGCAGGGGTCAGCCTGACCCACTTTCTGCTGGCGGGCCTTCTGCTGAGCCGTAGAGCTCCTCGGCAGGAGGGGTGGGGTGGGGGGGGGTTCTGCTTCCGCCTCCGCTCCTGTCCTGGTGTGTTAAATCACCGCCGCTCGTTTGGAGACACGCTCCGATGTGTGTTTGTGTGTGTGTGTGTATGTGTGTTCATGCGTGTGCGTACATGCGAATGAATTTATGTGTGTGGGAGGCAGCCCACACACACAGACATAAGCCTGTGTATAAGTTGGTTTTAAAGTGCTTTGTGGGGGTTTGCAGGTAGATGCTGGGGCAGCACTTGGGCAGGACCCCTGCAGTGAGCTCTGTCTGACTCACTTTGTGTACCACTGCTCACACTCCTCGACCCCTTCCACTTACATCCCTTCCATCCACACCGAAAATCCACGTAAAACTCTCCAAACTCATAGCCTTCTTCTGTCTGTTAACCCGTCCTGTCTGTCTCTGCACAGGCTTAGATGGCTAATTGCAGAGTAGCAGCTCAAACGCTGACATTTTCATTCATTTAAGTAGCTGTAATTGGTGGGAATTTTTCACCAGCACATCGTCGCGCGAGTGGCTGCTTTTCTCTTCCACTCAGTGAACAGGCTGTGATCCCACAAATGAGGTGGAAGTCACAGTCATCACGCTTCCACATGGCCCTTGCAATGTTTTAAATACCCTTGTATGTTGCAGTTTACCTCTCCCTCCACGAATGGCTCTCTCTGCCTCTTCACTTTGCACCAGCAGTGTGTTGGGCTTGCCTTGGCATAACCGAGGATGTCGTGGAAACAAGGGCCCCTCAGACTGAGAGGAGGAAGAGCGGCCAGGGCGAGTTCATTAAAAAGTAAACTTCTAATGCAACTGCAGGCTCGGGCTGGTTGGTTGTATCAATGATTTAGGTCCCTAATGGATAGAGTCACCTCGCTGTTGAAGCACTATGCCTCTGTCCTCATGGCGTTAGCACTTGTGTACACACACACACACACACACACACACACACACACACACACACACACACACACACACTTTAAACTCAGCCTGTAAAGGAATGATGGGCCTACTAAAGTGCTTTAGGCTGCGTAGCACTGTACAGCCTGCATAACACATTCTCACTCTAAGGCATTTTGCTATTTGACATGTCTCGCTTTATAAGTAGCAAAGGATCGCTAAACTTAGGGCTTCATATCTCTTTGTTATCATCAACTATGTATGGTCATATCATTTCTCCACATTGTTTTATTCATCTAGTATGTAGCAAAGCCTGTAGTAAAGCTCTTCTACAGCAGGTGAGGCAGCTTCCTGGCTCTGGTCAGTTTGAGAGTGTGGCTGAAAGGACAGGGCGAGCTCATGTGTTGTGGTGATGTCAGCTAGTCTTTGCAGAGGAGCCATGCAGGGCTTGGGCTATAACTGGGTGTAATGGAAGAGACAAAGTGCTGTGTGGGACCCTCACCTGCCCTGCCATGTGCACATGTCCACACCCAGTCTAATTTAACATCGCATCTGTTCTTAAGATCTGTGTTAATGGCTGCTCCACATTCGCTAATACTGTGATCTGCTGTCACATGGTCTATGGTGAAGTTCATGATTTAAATCTGATCTTTGGGAAGATGACATGGTTATATGTGCACAGTCGACATAAGTGGCTGTTATTCATTGCCTTTTCTATAACCATGCAATCCTTAACCAATTAACATATTTACCATTTAGCATATCTGGTTTTGAAGATCAGATAACAATGTGAGAAAAATCTGATTTTCATGTGACTTGTCACTTAATATGCCCAAGCTTGAAGATTTTATGAGTTTGCTGCTTTGTTCTATGCTGAGAAATCTATGTTGTGTGTGTGTGTGTGTGTGGGGGGGGGGGGTCAGGTCTCATCACCGATTGACATTGAGACATCCAATGAGGAGCTATCTGTGTCTCCCTGCCACATAGTCGCATGTCAACAGAAGCACTTACAAAGATCTTGAGATACCGACAGGGAATGATCAGCTGACAATAGATAGGTAGCTACATTGACAGGGCTATCGTGTTTTTTAGCTATTACTTTTACTCATTGATGTAGAGTGCATAAATCATTTTGCAATATATTTGCTAATTTCAACAGTCTTAATTTTCTAAATATTGTGTGGGTAACGTTGGTGTAACTACACATGCTATGGTTTATTGCAATGGTTTTGTCTTTGTGCAATATCCACAGCTGTTTGTTTTAAGACCATGTCTATGGCAGTGACTTCAAATGCAGGATATATTATACATAAATAGCAAGTCAGCCTGTTGCACCAGCTGTAAGTTTAGTTTAAACTTACCAACTTACAGTTAGTTATTACATTCTTACTAAGTTGTGATTTACACATTATTAATATAAAAGCGGTTGCACCATGGAGGTTAATTACAGTGTGACTCTTAAGTAACAACACATACCCAAGGGTAGGCGTAAATCATACAGTGTCGCAGAATTATACTCGGTAACAGTAATACAGCATTTGTTTTGGTACACAGCATAATTTTTTTCATTAATTGCATGCCATTTTGCAACACAGTAATCCAGTAGAGACCTAATTTATTGATCTCGTCTTATCATCAGCCGTTTCGCCAGGGTCGGGTCGCAGTGGCAGCAAGCTAAGTAGGGCACTGCAGTCGTCCCTGTCCACAGCAATGCCCTCCAGCAACTGCTGGGGGATCCCAAGGCGTTCCCAGGCCAGATTGGACATGGAGTCCCTCCAGCGAGTTCTGGGTCTCCTCCCAGTTGGACGTGCCCGGAAAACCTCCAAAGGAAGGTGCCCAGGAGGCATCCTAATCAGATGCCCAAACAACTTCAACTGGCTCCTTTCGACACGAAGGAGCAGCAGCTCTACTCCGAGCTCCTCACCCTATCTCTAATGCTGAGCCCAGACACCCTGCGGAGGAAACTCATTTCAGCCGCTTGTATCCGCGATCTCACCCTTTTGGTCACTACCCAAAGCTCATGACCATAGGTGAGGGTTGGAACGAAGATTGACTGGTAAATTGAGAGCTTTGCCTTCGGCTCAGCTCCCTCTTCACCACAACGGTCTAGTACAAGGTCTGCATTACTGCTGATGCTGCACCAATCCACCTGTCAATCTCCCGCTCCATTCTACCCTCACTCATGAACAAGACCCTGAGAAACTCAACGAATTTATAACAGCAGAGCCACAGTACCTCGCCTGGAAAAGGGAAACCGGGGCCCCCTCCTGGAACCAGACCTGGGAAGGGAGCTCGCCGGCGAGCATCTGGTGGCCAGGCCTTGGCCCATGGGGCCCGGTCGGGCTCAGCCCGAAAAAACAACACGGACCCTCCGCCCATGGGTATGAGCATTTGAGTAGGGTGCAATGCAGGCCAGGTGGCAGACAAAGGTAGGGACCGAGGTGTGCTGACTTCCAGCATCGCAGACTGGTCCTCGAGACGTGGAATTTATTGATATATTTCAATATTGATCTAGTCCACTATGATGTGCTACTCTGACAAGTGACTCATGCGAGCCACCAAGCTAATGCTTACAGTAATGTTATTATGTTACAACAATGTTCAACACACTCATAAAGTTATATTTAGTATTGATTGTTTTGACCACGGATAACAGCGCTGTGCTACCCCACTATTGAATTCACCACATAACGTTAGCTACAGTAGCTGTATGGGTAGTCGACTCATCTAATGGTAAGTTACTAAGTTAACATTACGTTAGCTAATGATACTTGCGGCTATTTCATTAGAATGAAATGACATAACGTGAATAAATGTGACTAAACGTAACATGGATAAAACTTTTGACACATTACCTCGTCCGTGAACATGATTTCTGCCCGAGTCACATCAGATAGATTTTGATTGACAATGGTGGTTGTTTAACAATGAATAAAATGGGGGTGTGCAGGTGGCATAGCAGTCTATTCCATTGCCTATCAACATGGGGATCTTGGTTTGAATCCCCCTGTTACCTCCAGCTTGGTCGGGCATCCCTACAGACACAATTGGCCTTGTCTGCGGGTGGGAAGAGCCGGATGTGGGTGTGTGTCCTGGTCACTGCACTAACGCCTCCTCTGGTCAGTCGGGGCGCCTGTTCGGGGGAGAGGGGGAACTGGAGGGAATAGTGTGATCCTCCCACGAGCTACGTCCCCCTGGTGAAACTCCTCACGGTCAGGTGAAAAGAAGCGGCTGGCGACTCCACATGTATTGGAGGAGGCATGTGGTAGTCTGCAGCCCTCCCCGGATCGGCAGAGGGGGTGGAGCAGTGACCGGGGAGGCTCGAAAGAGTGGGGTAATTGGCCGGATACAATTGGGGAGAAAAAGGGGGAACCCCCCCCCAAAAAAAGAAGCAATGACTAAAACAACTCCCATGATTCCACGCCACTTCACGACGTCATCAAACTCTATCTTTTGTTATGTTTTGATTGAGAAGACCCATAGGGGCAGAAATTACATACTGTGTGTTTAATTGGAGAAGGTTTTTACCATCAATTTTTCTCTTTTTAAACTTTACTTTCAATCCAAATGTTTAGGTGTGCTCAGTGGATGACCCTGGCAGTTAATGATTTGTGAGAGTATTTTTTCTTTTTAAGGTGTGCCCATCCATAGTTTTTGTATTGTTGTCTGTTTGTTTTCAGTTTGTCAGGGCCATTCTGTGGTTAGGGTCTTTAACCAGTTTTCCCCTCTGGCAGAAGCCCAGGATTAGTTTGGCTAGGTGACAGACCCCTCACTTAATATTTTTTTTATTTGGAATTGTACTGGCATTTCAGGGGATTTCAACATTGAGATTGACAGCATCACATTGGAGATGTCATTATTGTCCATAATGTTGTACAACCGACTACCATCTTATGTGCTTGGGGGGGGGGGTCTTTGTCTCTCTTTCTTTCTCTCTCTCACACACAAATAGGTGCAACACACACACACACACACACACACACACAAACTATTTATGTGATGCATCCAACTCAACTGAGAATCCCGCTTTTTAATGTGGCCATCTGTCAATGCCACTCTATAAAGTGGAGTGATAAAAAGTGTGCGTTCAGTGGCTCCGATAAGACCTCAGCTGGCCCACTTCCAGCTGATGCTGAGGGCCTAGCCGTGGCCAGTTAACCCGGGCCTTGAGCATCACTCTGCAGCCATCAAGGCTGTTTCAACCCCACCCCCAATCAGGCAGATGGATCAGCCCCCCTCACCACCGGCATAGAGTGGCTTGTAACGCTGTAATGAGTTAACTTCCAGAATGATCTACATAATTTATTTCGTACCCCCTCAGGAGCCTGCTGAAGCATTAATTAATATCAGACCCTGGTTTCAGCAGCCATCCCAGTGTGGGATTCCTTCTGGCTTTTATTTTTGGCACCCGTGGAATTCGATATGTCGAGCAACTAGAACATAGTTTGTTGGGTATTGATCAAAGATTTTACTTCCTGATGGCTTTGTAGTCAGATCAAGCTCCTGTATTTGCATGGGTAGTGAAATCTGGACACAGTTGTAGTCCAGATCTCGTGCAGAGAATAGCCTGAGAAACAGGTTGACCTTGATGGCGGGAAATGTGACTAAACATAAAATGTTGCATGCTTACAAACTGTGTGATTTCAAAAACAGCATAGTTCTTATTGTGGATCTTCTGATACGTGTTCACTAATCTCTCGCTCTCTCTCTCTCCCACAGAACTCAATACGGCACAATCTGTCATTGAACAAGTGTTTTCTCAAAGTGCCTCGCTCCAAAGATGACCCAGGGAAGGTGAGACTTTTGTTCATTCATACCATATAGTTTGTGTGTCAACAATCTCAATGGATTCTTAACAGTTAGTGCCCACAGGTTTCGTGTAGCAACACACCCAATTCATTATTGTGAAACTTTCTAGCTCTATATCTCATGTGAGATCTTTGGAAGAAAAAAATGTTTGCTTTGAATGTCTGCCAGAATTCTGACAGTCCGGAGATGCATGGCATACTCATGTATTCTATTATGAACTTCACATTCCCACAGCACTGGATGGCAAATGTAAGGGGAGACTACTTTTTCAGACCAGTGCAGACAGTAGATGTGGCTCACCAGGTAGAGCGTGTGCCCCATGAGGCTGAGTCCTTACCGCAGTGGCCTGGGTTCGAATCCGGCCCGGGCCCTTTGCTGCATGTCGTCCCCTCTCTCTCCTCTGCCTTTTCTGTCTCTCTCTTGACTATCGCTATCAAGTAAAGGTGGATTTGTCGTGAAGAAAAAGGTAGAAAACTGAAGTCTGGTTGAGATGGAGTAGTTGGGCGGAAGTAGTTGAGTAATATTCAGCAACTCTAGCTGTCAAAGAACCTGTTCCTGTGCTGAACTTAAAAGAAGTAGAAAGGCCTTCAGCTGTCGCCACTCTGCTTACCTTTTCCCTTCTTCCCCTCCTTCCTCTCTGTACGAGGATGTATAGACCGGCATGTTAATTTGGCATTTGAGTCTCCGTCTTGGACCACCTACAGCGTCTTTCTCTCAGCCTGTTTTACCCCATAATCTCAGACGACATCCCCCATTGATGGACTCCACTGCCCTAGTGGGTTATTCATGCAGTTGGATTCTAAGGGCCCGTATTTAGTTCTATTTTGAAGGTGTGCGTCGGTCTAACCATGTAGCCCAACCTAGATTTCATCCCGGCATTGTAAGAGACCACAGACGCTTGCTCAGGAAACGGCACAAACGATTACACGTGTGCACGCACAAACACGCATGCACACACACGCACACATACGTGCAGACAGACGGAGAGGTATGGAGAGATATGCGTGGCTGTGTAGAGGATGGGGACTGAATGCTAATTTCATGTTTTGCTGTAATCCTCTGATATTGACACTCCTGGGAGCTGCTCCACTAAATACAAAATAATCTATTGCTGTATGGATCCCATTCCAAATGCATGGCCAACATGCTTGCATCCTTAATGTTTAATTTGGAATTTTCCTCACTCCCTTCCCCCCTGAAGACAACTTCAAAGAGGCGCTAGCCACTCTTGATATGTTGCATCAATATTGTAATGTGGCAGGAATAGGAGAGCCTCTGGCTGGATGAGATAGGGGCATGTTGCTCGCTTTGCCTTGCCGAGATGGTGTAAGAGATGACTGGCAATGCACACACACTCGCTCTGTCTACCTTGGAGGTGAAATGCAGTTAGAAGAACTTGGACTTTGGTCCAGATGCACAAGAATATAGCCAGCGTGCTTGCAGTTTTAGTTCTCGCTTTGTCGGGACGGAAAATGGGGAACTGGATGGGATGTTTTATGTCGTATGTTGACGTTTGAAAACGAGCGTCATCATTTCCCGTAAAAACAGGAAGAGCACATCTGTTATCAAGGGTTATTATTTAAGACTTGTTACACCGTGTTTGTTTTATGACTGTACAGAGATTATTGTGGTTCCACTATGCTGTAGCGCCAGACGCCATGGACACACACCAGGCGTTTCTACAGTATAATGCAGTAAATTTGTGAATAATTTAACAAGTCTTTATATGGGTTTTATTTATTTATTTGTTCTTTCAAGTCTCTGGGGGTGCGTGCAGGGAAATGCAGAAACTCCCTTCCCAAGGGGTTGAAAGGGCTTGAATTTAAAGATTCCTTTATTTTCTTCTTCTCCCTCTCATTTATTTATTTATTTATTCTGCCTAATTAAAAGAAACACCACCCAGCCGGCTTTTCTGCCTGTAAGTCCGTCACTGTCTGTGCCTCCTAGCGAAGCTCTAATAGCAACAGTTAACCCTTATGTCTGAATGCCGAGACAAATGTTTGACTCACAGGTAGGGCAGCTGTAGCTCACCTTCACGCGCCCTCGTCCACTTTCCCCTTCTTAATAACGTGGAAAACATGGTAGCTGTAATGAGGTTTTTCTGCATTTTGCCGTTGCCTAAATCATTACGAGATGTCTCTTCATCTTTGGTTGATTGCACTGTGAATAATTCCTCCCTCTGAGGAAAATGTTAATTGACCCCAAAGCCTTGAAAATATCAACTTACATGTTTGCCCTCTGAAGAATGTAGGCCAGCCCTGGGTTTACTTTTTTAACGACTCAGCTGTGGTGTGTATCCGATTGGAGGCTTTGAGAGAAACTAAGAATTGTTAACTTGATATTCACCAGTTATTGTACTACTTGAGACACTGCTTGCTAGATGGCCTATGGAAATATCAATTATTCTCTATGCTAAAGGAAGTAATTTGAAAGGTCCTGATCTCACTTTCTCTTGACAATTTAGATTTTATCAGGGGTCACATGAAAAATTAAAAAATAAAATTCAGAACTTGTGGGGCCTTAGGGTAAAAATCTCATTTTTAACAACTGTAAGCTGTGTTGCTTTTGGCTTCGGGGTGGAACACCATTGAAAAATAAATTAAAGGGGACGAACGTGGAGATAAATAATGCACCCTGGGTCTGGAATTGCAAGCCGCAGACCCAGAGCCAGCCCCAGCTATTCTCCTCTTGATTAGCCTGGCTCAGACCTGAGAAGAAAGCCAATACTGCAGAGCTCACACCGCTGAGATGCTGGGACCAAGGAGCCCTCACCTCTGGCAGCAGCTCACTGACTCGCTACCTGAGGCTGAGGAAGTCCAGCGTTTCACCACCACCAGCTCCTCTCACAGAGGAGGAGACTCCGAGAGTGGAAAGCAGAACCTTTCTCGCTAACAAAAAGCCCACACACGGCTCGAACACACAGTGTAAACTCTGCACTCCCATGCTGACTTGGGTTAGCAAGACAGACTGCATCCGCTCAAGCCAGCAGAGCAGATGAAAACCATGTGTCTAGCTGGACCCAGCAGTATATCATTTCAGAGTCAACATCGCCGTATGCACATGTGTAATAGTTAGATTGGAAAGGATGCGATGTTAAGACAAATTGTGCCCATCGGTCATGTTTGTCCAAAGCCCTCGCTGCTTGATAGAAAGCGAAATCTAGCAAGGTCCACTTTTTAGGACTGCTCAAAAAACGAAAAGTGTTCAAGCACATCTGAAAATTCTTGGACAACTGCCTCATTTCACCCTCTGAAAATCCCCCAATCATCGTTATTTGCAAATACAGCTTTGAAAGTGAAAAGGTTCATATACTATGTGGTGAAATTATTTAACTCCTTCAACAATGCAATACAAAAAGCCAAAATCAGAATTATTGCAGTGTTGCCCCCCCCCCAACCCCAACAAGTTTTTTTGTATTATCAGTTGCAAAGAAAACTCAAATTTCTGTGACATGTCCTTACAAAGAAGTCCACCAAACTTGTCAGCAATGCAAGGATTATTGCCTGTGTAATACGTGTTGCACACTGAACCCAAGGATCTTCTCTCTGTTTGCAGGGCTCCTACTGGGCCATCGACACCAACCCAAAAGAAGATGCCCTGCCCACTCGGCCGAAGAAGAGGCCGCGGTCTGGGGAGCGGGTGAGTCGGGGGGAAGAACACAGCGACACCCCATTTCTCCCTTTTAAAACGCTCTTTCTTCTCTGATGTCTTCCTCCGTTTCTGTCGCTTTATTCTCCTACATTTTCTCTTTTGTCTGTCTCGGCTCTATTCTTTTTGTCCTCCTTTCTCTTTCCTTCCTCTCCTTCACATATTGTCTCTCATATGCCTTTTCTTTTTTACACACAAACACACACACGCAAGCCTGGAAGGAGTTGCTATCCAGACTTTATGTAATCGCCTCTTCATGTAGCCCCACTAGTTTGTCATGAAGCAGCCTCCTTATTAATAAACTGTGCCCCAGGCGGCCATTACATACATCGCATTCTGCAGACATTTTTTTTAACCAACATCAATTAATGCAGAGCCGTGTGTGCTGGTAATTCTGAGCGGTAGCTTTTTGTTTTTAATTATGGATGAGTCTCATCCAGCGTTACGTAGAGCGGTGCCGGTTTAGCGAGCTGCTCAGAATGACCTGGCCCTGGGGCATCCCGCTGCTTTAGTCTCCCCTCTCCTACCCCCCAACTCCCTGCTACCCCACCAAAATAGTTGACCAGAGGCTAGGAGATGGGCAGGGTCTCTCACGCACAGACACAAGCGGCGCACACACACACACACACACACACACACACACACACACACACCGATCTCACTTTCTCTCTCTCACACACACACACACACAGATACACACACATACCCCATCATCAGTGCCACACAGAAACACACACCATGATCATCATACATAAACACAATCATTTATCATTTTTGCCATGCACACAAACACAAACGTGTACACACACACACATGTCTGTACGTATGTATGCACATACAATGACTGGAAGCTTAACCTGCTGGTCTTGTGGGCCTGTAGCCACAAAACACCATCAGCGTCATCCACTGGTGTACATGTGTATCAGTCTTGTGGGTTTGAAGTTCTGCAAAAGAGAGAGAGAGAGAGATTTCGAGGGGGGGGGGGGGGAGTACATTAATTTCATGCCTCTTGCGTCGTAATGTGTTGCCGCGCCATCAAGTCAGCCTGACACTGCTTGCCTACTGCCTTCATCAGGGCACGACTCGAAAAGTACGTACCAAGTGAAGTGAACGTGAGCCTGTCTATTCTGTATGACATGTGCACAGAACACCCCCCCCCCCGCCTCCTCCTCCTCCTCCCGTCACTGTCTGCCTACAAGGCATTCCATTAGGAGTCTCACACATTGGAATTGAGAGTTTGTGAAATCTCATTTATGTTTATCGTGAATTAAAAATGGTATTGTTGGCAGCCAATCCTCTTAGAGTAAGCAGTTTTGGGAGACAGGCATGGTGGAGTTATCTCCCCCAACCGTGTGCCCGTACTGTAAGTGGGATGGGGGTCTGCTCCCCTCAGTGTATGTATGTGTGTGTGTGTGTTTTAGAAGTGGGATAGAAAGGTTGGGGGTTTTGATGTTGACACTCCCCTCATCTTACCAAAAAAATACATTCCGAATGTGACCTAAATAAAGATGCTGCTTTGTCATTTGTAAATGGCCTTTTTTTCTCCTTCCACTTTTTATTTGAATCCCGCTGATGGATATGTACCCCTTTCTCTGTCAGCGCATAGGGAGCTGGCCTTGTCACACACATAACATGACCGGTCTGTCTGTGGATCTTTTCACTCCGCCTGCAGTGGATTTCCATGTGTTTGATAATTGGATAATTTATGATTATTCTTTTTCTCTCTTTTTTTTTTGTGTGTTTTTTTTTTTTTTTTTTTTTTGTCTGCCTCACAACCAACCCGCTCCCACCCCCAACCCCCTCCACAGGCTTCCACGCCGTACACCCTGGAATCGGAGTCTTTGGGGATGGAGTGTATGATCTCTGGAAGTGCCTCTCCAACGCTGGCAATCAACACTGTGACTAACAAGGTACTACAGCCTGCCATCCAGCCTCCAGCTCCAGCACACACCTGGCAGCACAACTGCACCCTGACCCCACCCACTTCTCCAACCACCTACAGCGTTATTCCCAACAGACAGAGTAGCTCTCTAGTGGTGTGTGTGTGTGTGTGTGTGTGTGTGTGTGTGTGTGTGTGTGTGTGTGAACACGGACTGAAATTCTGGGCTGAAAGTATTTCTGCAGTGCTATCTACATTAAAATACACAACCATCTGCAGTGCAGCATTATCTAAGGCTGCATTCACACAGAATCAGGCAATGCGGCGCCTTGTCGCAGCAGGGTGCGACGGTGTGGGCGTGTCACTACATGGCCCGTTGCGATCCGGGATCGCCGCATTGGGCCGTCGCGGTGATCGTGGCCCACTCGGGTGTCTCCGGTCTGATCGCCGGCTTTCGCAATCGGCCACCACAGCGTGACGCCGGGCTGCGTTCCGGCTGGATCTGCTTCTGGTTCTGAATCTGGTTTAACTTTCTTGCCAGACGTCGCTGCGGTTATTCGCCGAGCCCCCTGCAGCACTCAACTGCCGCAGCGTAAACGCACTACGCTCATTCAAAATGAATGGGAGGACTTTTGATGCATCGCCTGATTCCGTCTGAATGCAGCCTAAGCTACAGACCCCCCCCCCCACCCAACCCCCCCTCTCCTTCAAATATAGGCAGCACGCTCTCACTATGTTCAATTTAGCAACATGATCCCCGACGGACACTTGGCCTTCTGTAACCTGATAGACCTTTTCACAAACCGCCAAGGACACAGAAAGGCAACGCGGTACGCTCATACACTACAAAGGCCTTCTCTGCTATTACCGGCAGTTGTAGCAGATGCCCGGAGTCTTGTAGCTCCCCTTCAGCCGTGTGACCACATTACACAGCCACACTGCGGGCTACCAACCCTCGCTGATGGTTTGGTCTGCTGTCAATAGCTTTTCATTTAATGTGTAAAAGCTTTGAAACACTTGCACATCACAGAGCAAAGCTACAGGGACCGGTAGCTGTTAGCTGTGAGTTCGCTGCTCGCTCTGAAATTTAAATAAGCTTTTTAACCTTAAGCCCTCATCCTCTGGGCCCAGTGGGGCAGCTCTCTGGAGTACTTTTAAAAAGCCTACAAGAGTTGCTTATTCATTTGCCGCAAGCATTAGGAAAAAAAAAACTACACTTACTATGAGCAGAGGTGTTCATGGGGAGATGAGTTTGGATGCTCATGTGTTTGGTATCGAGGGGGTGAAGCATGTGAAGCAAAAAAAGTGATTTTTTTTTTCTTCTTTTTAATTCGCGGAAGTGGTGTTTGCGCACTTGCGTGTATGTACCTGCGAGAGTGTTCGTGTCCCCGAGTGTCTCGGTGCGAGCGTTTTCAGTTTGACAGCTGCGGAGGAGCATCGTATGCCACCAGCATATCTAACAACCGCGTCACAGGGCGTCCGGGTAGTGTAGCGGTCTATTCCGTTGCCTACCAACATGGGATCACAAGGTCGAATCCCCGTGTTGCCTCCAGCTTGGTCGGGCGTCCCTACAGAAACAATTGGCCGTGTCTGCGGGTGGGAAGTCGGATGTGGGTATTTGTCCTGGTCGCTGCTCTAGTGCCTCCTCTGGTCGGTCGGATTGGCAGAGATGGGGTGGAGCAGTGACTGGGATGGCGCAAAAAGAGCGGGGTAAATGGCCAGATACAAAAAGGGGGGAAAGGGGGGGGGGACAACAACCGCGTCACAGACTCGGACGAAACTTAGACTCGGACACCTCCTGTCAAATGATTCTCGTCAGCTAATGTTTCACGAGCATAAAAAAACCCATGTATACAGCCTCTAAACTTGTTTGAATAATGGTTGCGAAGAGGTGTACGCGTGTGCGCTTCTGAGCCGCGTGCGCTCACTTTTGTTGTGCTGTCGACCGTGGCAGAATCTGTTGCTGTGGCAAAGTTAACACCGAAGGGGAATAGCAGCAGATCTGAGCCCCGGCTCCTCGGAGAGAGCTTGTTTCTCAGTCTCCCACTGTAAACACACGACAGGCCACGCCTCTTTCGGTGTGGCGTGCCAAGCCACAGGAATTCCCTCTCTGTTTTTCTCTCTCTATTTTTCTAGTCGTCCTTCCCCCACCCCCTCTTTTCCCGCCTTCCGAGATAAACCAATGGGAAACGGCGGTAGGAGGACTACCGATGTAGCAAGATTTATTTTTATTTTTTTCCCCTGATGTTGGACATTCCTCTTCCCTGTCTTGTCAGTGTGTCTCTCTTAAATGGACTCACGTTAGCTTCGAAACCTGTTTCTCTTGAGGCAGCCCATTAACAGTGACACTGGAGTATGATGATGAAGAGAACGTGGGATTTTTGGGGGGGGGTGTTTGCTAAGGATCAAGTTTGGCCTTTGTGCGTCTCATCCCCCCTCCCTCTCTCCCTGCCTCTTTTTCGGTCTCCCATCCTCTGTCTGTTGAATCCTGCGAGCAGGGATTCTGCTGAACACTGGCTGGTATTGTTGGAGACACCTGGACCAATCTCGCTTTTGTTTCCTAATCCGTGTCTCATGCTCCAGATTAAGCCGCCATGTAAAAGACACCTCTGGCTTTTTAGTTAATTCACTGCTAAGAATAGAACACGGTCTCGCTCATCTGTTAGCGAACACCATACACAGTATTTACTGTGGAGGAGCTCCTGCCTGTGTGAGCATGCTTGCCTTTGTGTGTGTGTGTGTGTGTGTGAGACAGACAGCCACACGCACATGTGCATGAGGCTGTCTGTAACGGTCTGCATGTATGTATATGCCTGCAGTAGTTGCTTGTATAGTGCATGCTTGCAGAGAGGTGGATGTAGACATGGGTGTGTGCAAGTGTCTTATGTTTGTGCTTGCCTAGCCATGTATGTGGGTGAGATGCGACCGGGTGTTAATCTGCCACGATTCTTGCTCGAGTGGGTGTCTTCACTCCAGGGACTGTAGGGTCTGTGTAAAACCGCAGAGCAGTGAGGTTTTGAAATCATCACACTTTATGGATATGGAGAGTAAAAATAGATTGGTGGTGAGAGGCTTAAGGCTAAAAACCTCTTTTATGACTTCATTACACATAACATTTATATTTCTGTGGCATGCTGTTTTTGATTAGCATTGTAAGGCGGATTTTCAGACATGCCTAAGCCCTCAGTCTATGCTGCTCATTGAGTTTCCCCTTCACGCTAATGAACACTGGAGCCAAGCCCACACAGAGTGGAGAAAGGCTGGAGTCGACTAATGAGCCTCTCTTACTACCCCCCCCCTTTTTTTTTTACTTTGTTCCCTGGATTCAGCATCCTCTGTTCTCCTCTTCTTTGTTATTATTTATTTATTTATATTAAGGAAGAAATCATCTCATTCTGCATCCGACCCAAGCAGGAGCTGAGCTTAATGTGTGTGTGCATGTGCGTCTATCTGTTCGTCTGTCCGGGTGTTGATCCAGTCAGTTAGTCAGGCAGCCATTAAGTCAAAGCCTGTCAGGCCTGCCTGGGTTCTACGCCTCCCCACGGCCTCGGCGGCAGCTGCTGGTAGCTCAAACAGAAAGCAGAGGCTGCAGTCCGTTGCTCTTGCTGCCCCAAGAAGGCAAGGTGCAAGCTGCACCCATCCTGCTTGCCTTGAAGGTTAGCGTAACTGCTGTCTCATTGTGCTGAGTACAGAGCCCGCCCTGTTCTACCAGCACTGATGGGCAGCATGCTACATGACTGCACTCAAGTCGCAAAGGGACAAAAGCACACAGGCACACACATACATATTTACACATACATACATGCACGTAAGCATCAGCCTCGAGGTCGTCGCTGGTATTGCTGCTGTCCGTACACATTTAGACCCACGAGGGATAAACGAAGCAAACAGGCTATTCTCTGTGGGTATCATTATATTAATTATCCAGATTGTTCCTCCCAGTGTTGTCTTCATTGCAAAATTCCACACTTTATTCAGGGAGAGCGAGAGGGCTAAACCCTTATTAGATGATAATTAAGATTGTCATGTGTAAGTGCCTCGGCTGGTTTCGTTGCTATACTGAAAGGTCAGACTCTCGGTTGTGCCGAGGACCTTCGTTAGCTGTCCCAGACCGATTTGCACTCAGCGAGCAGATGTGTCTGACACCGCTGGTAGTGTGACCTTTAGTGATAAGGATGTCTCAGAAGCTCCCGCCAACCTCCTTTACACATTCAGCAGGGGCCCTTAGTGTCTCTGGTGAGTCTTCAGCCTCACACTAGCTCTCCCATGCTCCCATACACCCGCTTTGTCGAGAGAGAGAGAGAGAGAGCGAGAGACTCTGACAAGTCAGTGCTTGCAGCAGTCACACACATGCACAGGTATTAAATTCCTGTACCAAATTGCGGTGGTTAACTATACCCCAATGTTACATTCCAAACTGCTTTTTCCCCCCTCCTCCCAACCTATTATCCCATAGGAATGCTGACATACCGTCAGCATGATAATGATTGTATGAGACACAGGGAACGCTCATTAGTGCATGCATGCGACCATGCCCGTGTGCATGTGTGTCTGAGGGGCAGAAAAAAAGGGTGTTCACTTACTTCTGTATATATTTATACATCTATGTAGTTTTATATATATATATATATATATATATATATGTGTGTGTGTGTGTGTGTGTGTGTGTGTGTGTGTGTGTGTGTGTGTGTGTGTGTGTGTGTATAAACATATAATTTTTTTGCAGGTGGCGTTATACAACACAGACCAGGAAGGGAGCGACAGTCCGAGAAGCAGCCTTAACAACAGCCTGTCTGACCAGAGCCTGGCCTCTGTCAATCTCAACAGTGTGGGCAGCGTGCACAGCTACACACCGGTAAGACTAAAGACGACTGTAAACACTGGATCATACCTCTATATGATGGGGTTCAATACATTTGCACCATTCACCGTGACATACAGAGGAAACCAGAATGCCTCATTGGCAGGGAAATCACGGCACAACTATATGCACCTTATACTAAAAAACAACTCCCATTGTTCCTGAGGGAGCTGAAAAGAGCACTCCTCCTTAGCTGCCGTTAATTGTTGGGCTGGCCTTGTTTCATCTTCAGTGTTACAGCAACACATTATCGGTAGGCACCAGTTAATCTCTAGGCACTGTTGAACCACACTCTTGGTAATACTGTGGACATGTGTTATCTTATGGACATGTGGTACCTTAGCAGGTGTTGAAGGTGAGATCCGTGTTCACCCCTGGATCTTTACTTGGATTAGTTTCAGTAGGTATTTTAAGGATTGCACTTATTTGAATACTTTTATTTTTAATATGTGTGCACTGACACATACACACACATCCTATATCTCCATCCATCCATCCATTATCCAAACCGCTTATCCTGCTCTCAGGGTCGCGTTGATGCTGGAGCGTGTCCCAGCAGTCATTGGGCAGCAGGTGGGGAGACACCCTAGACTGGCTGCCAGGCCATCACAGGGCATATATCTCATGTACATATAATTTTATAAATCTAATCATCACAGGGCATCCTATATCTCATGTACGTATAATTTTATAATTCTAATCATCACAGAGCATCCTATATCTCATGTACACGTAATTTTATAAATCTAATTTTTCCTAAAGGGTGAACAATAATGCTGTTGATGGTATTTACCTGCAGTTGTACCTGTGGGGAGAGTTTGTGGAAGGCCATGGCAGCCAGATCATTATAAAGGAAACGGTACACTAGACTACTAAACTCCGTACAGTAGCTTGAGACTCAAAAGGCCAGCATCCCTGGATGCAATGGTGTACTGTAGCCTGTGTTTCATCTGATCAAAAAGCCCCTGGGGGGGTCTGTTCAGAGGATCCAACCGTAGACGGCAACAGATCAGGGTTCATAGCAGGCCTGCGTTAAGAGTACAACATCAGGAGGGAGGGGGTAGAGGTTGAGGGAAACAGAAAAGATTTGCACGCTCCTGGAAGCCAGACAAAGAGAAGCATAGCCTCTGATGTCCTCCCACCAGAGATGCCCCCTCTTTGGTGTGGTCCTCCTGCATCCTAGAGTGCTCCCTGCTTCAGGCGCCCGGCATCGATTGGCTCAACCTGATGGATGTGCTTACTCTTTCTCTCTCTCTCCTAGCAGAGGCAGCAGCACACAGCAGACGCTCAGGCTTTAGCATTACCTCTTCACTCCACAAGGCCAGACTGTGAGCTCTGCATATAGAACTTAGACAGCTTGCCCACATCTAGGACTACAGAGATGTTAAGATCAAAAACAGCACATGCCCTCTCTTGCCATGCTAGACTGTGGAAAGGTGGACACAGGTCAAGTCTGAGGCGGTGAAACAATGATGATCGTCCATGTCATTAGCATTGGTGACTCTAATAGAGAAAGAAAACCTTTCTTGCTTTCTCACACAGAACGCCAATGCATGATACTGACCACCCACACAAATGCATGGGTAAAATGGACACTTATTTGTACAAGGCATTGCTATTGATTTTGTTTTAAATACATTTTGCTCAGCCACCTGAGTATTGGCTTTCTGTCCATTTGAGTTGCTCACTTAATGCCCTGAGAGCAATGGAATCCGGCCCTGACCCAGATCTTCCAAGTCTGCCTAATGTTCCTCAGAGGGTGACGGGCACCTCTCTGGACACTGACAGATGACCGGAAGGCACTTTAGAAGTACAGCAAAAACTGCAGTAGTTGACATGCAAACACTGCTGAGATTAGACTGAACAATCCCAAAGCATTAAACGTGTGAGAGGTTTCTGTGTTGTTGTTTTTCTCCAGCACTGTATCCTGATAATCCATGCACGGTGCCCTTGACAAGTATGTATGAACATGTCTCTCACCTTGAATGGAGACTGTGTGTCACTGTCATAGCGTCGAATGACTGAGGATTTCATTTCCCTTAGATTGTGTTATAGAGATAGCGCACCGTAGCCAACTCATTAAATTAGCAACAGCATGTGGAGATGTTGTAGTCTGTGCTGTAGTCAGCATTTGAATTCTCGTCAAGACGCTGCTGTTGAAAATCACTAATGCTTTTTTTTTCCTGTTGGCACATCTGTAACTCTCTCTCCTCCTCTGTCCCCAGGTAACCAGTCACCCAGAACCCGTCTCACAGTCTATGAACCTCCAGCAGCCCCCCCAGCCCCAGTACAACATGCCAGAGAGGGACAAGCAGCTTCTGTTCTCTGACTTTGAAGATCTCAGTGCCTCCTTCCGCAGCCTTTACAAGTCTGTCTTTGAGCAGTCCTTCAGCCAGCAGGGTAAGTGGCTTCATAGGGGTATAAAGAGGTAACACATAAGAGAGCCTTAACTCCATGTACTCAGGGAGCATAGTTGAACAAGATGATTCTCACAATGACTCCACCTAATGTGGGTTTGTTCCTAACTGCATAGCCCATTGAGAGTCTTTAGGCACTAATTTACCGAGTTTACTGAGGCAAGGGAGAAGGTATTCAATGGACAGGCTGGCCTGTGTGGCCTCGTTTTATATTCAGAAAAATAAAACGGTCTTGAGAGATAAGGTCTTCAGTATTTCAGTAGATAACAGAATGAAAATATAAGGTCTTACATTCATTATGTGGTTAATTCAGAGGTAACATGCAGTCCTTCCCACTTGCATATATTGTTGTGTCCATGCAATCTGCATAAGGCCTTACTTAGAGTGTTTTGTGTGTAAGAAGTAGTGCAGTATGCTTCATAGGAAGAGTAGAGAAGATTGAAGGTCCATATCGGACCTCGGTTAATCTGTTGGATTGAGGTTCATTTGTCGTAATGCCAGTCCATCCATATGACATATTGGGTAGAGCTAAAATGAGCATGGCTTTTTCCACAAACCCTGACAGTCTCGTAAAACTGACACGCGTTTTTGTTGGTAATTTGTCTGACTGATGAAGAAAGAGCGCCCGTCGAGATGGTTATGTGCAGAATAGAGCTTTCCTTGTATAACCTACTTTCACAAATCAAATGCATTTCATGCTTATAATTTCAAAGTGTTCCTCTCCCTTAATCTATCATCATTGTTTCATTAGTTGAAAGTTGTTACCTTTTTTTATGCGCATAAAAGTGAAATCTCTTAGTCAGACAAGCCCTAGCAATTAAAAAGCGTAAATAATCGAGCGGGAGGATTTCACACTCTGCCGCTGTAGACAGTGAGCTAATTCGCTGGCTTTGATAATAGGTAATGAGCTCACATTATTATTCTGGGGCCGCGTTAATTGCTTTCTGTATTTTCCCGGTTGGACAATGGGCTTTCAGTGCTGATAAGAGATGCACCTTTGTCACCCCTGCAGCGAGTGCTACGTGCCGATTGCTGAGGTACAAGGCAAAAGCCAGCTCTGAAAGCACTCAAGTGAAATAAGTTTACTGTGCCAGAGCCGTGGAGGACAGGGCCTCTCAAGACCACTTGCGAGCAGACGATGGCTGTGAGGTGTGGAGATGGCCGTGTTCCAGTTGTGCCTGTTTCGAAAACGTGTTGCCCAAACAATAGAATTTCCCGAGGCGATGGCGACCCGGTAGCCGAATAGTTAAGGCGCATGCCACATAACCACAGCATCCCTCGTTCGTTTCCGGCCCGTGACCTGTCGTACCCGTCTCTCTCTCTCTCCCCTTGTTTATTGTCTGCCACTTCATCATCTTCTATCCAATAAAGGCAAAAAATGCTAAAAAAATAAATTTAAAAAAAATAAAAAATTAAAGGCAATGCAGAAAGTCTCGTGACTGTGGAGGAAAGTAGAGGCGAGGCGTTGACAGCTGAGACTCATGAACCTTAGTAATAAGTGATGCTGAGTCATTCCCTATACTACAACAAAATGGCAGCTGGCCTGTCTCAAGTACAGTGCTACCTAAACAAGAGAAGCCCAGATCCTTGTTAGATGTTTATATTATTGTAAATGACTCTTTTTTTTTCCACTTTAGCCTCTGACTCCTTATGGTTGTTTTAGATAATGATGCACAGTACTTGAGCTTAGCTCATTCTTACCATGTCCCTGAAAGCCTATGTTTGGATCAGTAAAACCAGAATCTCTCATTTCTGACTCTGAATTTTTGTGTGGGTGTGTGGGTTTTTTTTTTTCTCCAGGTCTGATGGGCATGCCTTCGGATACCTCCCAGCAGACCCACACCTCTTGCTCCTATCAGCACTCCCCAAGTGGTACCATCAGCACTCAGAACAGCCTGTCAAACAGCCACCCCAACAACCACCCCAACAGCCACTCTGGTGGCAGTGGCCAGGTGCCCCTGTCTCACCCGGCCCAGGCCCACCCCGGCCATGGCTCCCCTCACACGCAGCACCTCACGCAGCACGGCGGCCCACACAATCAACACAGCCAACACAGCCAGCACCAACACCAACAGCACCCCCAGCAACCCACACACCCCCAGCATGGGCAGCACCCATCCCACGGCCAGCACCCACAGCAGCACACGCCACACCCCTCCCAACATACGCAGCACAGCCAGCACCCCTCCCAACATGGCCAGCAGCACCAGAGTCTCTCCCACCAGCCCCATCCTGCCCAGCAACAGATGGCCTGCAACACGGGTAAGAGCTTCTCTCTCTCTCTCTCTCTCTCTCTCTCTCTCTCTCTCTCTCTCTCTCTCTCTCTCTCTCTCTCTCTCTCTCTCTCTCTCTCTCTCTCTCTCTCTCTCTCTCTCTCTCTCTCTCTCTCTCTCTCTCTCTCTCTCTCTCTCTCTCTCTCTCTCTCTCTCTCTCTCTCTCTCTCTCTCTCTCTCTCTCTCTCTCTCTCTCTCTCTCTCTCTCTCTCTCTCCTTCCCCCTCTCTCCCCTTTGAACCAGTATTGCCTGTATTGTTTTTCTCTCACACATATGCGCGCATGAACACACACACACACACTCAGACACAAAGCGAACTCTCTGAGTCGCTGGGTCGAGGTTTCTGTTTATTTGCTATGCATCAAGTAGCTAGGTCTGCTATCCTGGTGCTGAAGAGTAAATTTTCCTCTGATTCATGTTACGTGCTGTAATGAGAACAAAGCCATGCTGCATCCAGCAACGTTCCTGGCTCTGGGGCACAGCAGCCAACGCAGAGTAAACTGGCTCCTCCCGGTGGCCAAAACACAACAATGTTTGTGGCTTTACAACCATGTCTACTTTTTTTTATTTCAGTGTTTTCTTGAAATCAGAGTCAAGTTTATTGGCCTTGTAGGTTTGCACATACATGGAATTTGACTCCGGTTTTGTGGCTCTCTCAGTGTAGTGAAATGCATTTAGTGATGGTCAAACCCCACTGCTAAAAAAGTCAAATATTATGAGTAGTTAACGTCTGCCCTCACTGCTTGGCTCCAAAAAAGGGAAACCCAAACCAAAGCCAACGGCCATCAGAAATTATCCTTGATCCCTGGGCAAACCTGGATCTGAGAACCTAAATTGCCTGCATTTCCATGTATAAAAAAGTCACACAGAAAAACAAAACATTAGTTTCACTAAATGTATTGACATATTCATGACTTGGCTGTTCTAAAGGATCCTATGCTATGTGTGCGCCTGCAGGTTTACCCTCTGACTGGTACCCCAATCTGGATGCACTGAAAGAAAGCTGTCGCATTGCCAGCAGCTATAACTGGGCTGATGTCGATCTATCACCTTATCAAGGTGCGGTTTAG